>NC_056525.1:137037734-137104566 GCF_019175285.1 Sceloporus undulatus | reverse complement strand
TCACTGTGTGGTCACACTGACCATCAGTTTGTGGTTGCAAATGTATAGACGTATTGTGCATTTGCCTGAATTTTTATATTTTATTTTTTGCTGGTCCTCTCATGTTGTCTTGTATGTACCTCAGGTACCTCATGTAACGAGGTATCTATTTGGTTTATTGGAGAACACATCAGCACAAGGGAGGGCACATTCCACTCTCTGAAGAATGTCATTTGCCCTCCCCTCCAGATCCTTCATCATTAGGAGAATCTAATACATTCTAGGAATGTTCTTTTCATAACAAGTTGATGCTTGCTATCTCCTGTATAAAAATTTCAAAAGCATAAGTAGAGCTCAGCTCACATAGAGTAGCCACATGCTAGGCAGTGGATAACTGAAAACAATGACAGAATTTAAAGTGTACTCTTACAATATTCAACAGTGGGTTGAAATGGCCATTCAAGGCTCTTATGGCAGGATAATATGAAGTGGCATCTTGCTGCAGAAGTGGGTAGTGGAAAATCCTTTGGTCCTCAGGGGCCAGAAAATATAATCGGCCCTCCTTATCTGCAGATTTTCATCCATGGATTCAAGCATCCACAACTTGAAAATATTCAGAAAAAGCATAAATTCCAAATAGCAAACCTTGATTTTCCATTTTATATAAGAGATACCATTTTATTATGCCATTGGATTGACTGGGACTTGAGTATCCATGGATTTTGTTAGCCACAGGGGATCCTGGAACCAAACCCCAACGGATAACAAGGGCCCACTGTATAGAAGGAGATCATTCTTTTTCTCCAATGAGAGAGTACAAATTAGGACTGTTGAGCCCAGACAAAATGATTGGTATGACTTCCATTATTCCGACGTAAGCAGAGAATCTACAGAAGTAAGAAAGAAGAGTGGTGCACATGGAAGCTGTGTGATGATGAACCTTTTCTAAAGAGGCATGTACCAAAGTTTAAAGGAATGTGACCTTGACAAGCAAGACCAAACTGCTGAGAAGAGAGAAGCAAGCAACCCCTGCTGAGATGAAGGAGATGAACATAAAAATTGCATGCAGGTATGGAGAGTCCAGTGTCTTATAATCAAACCATTTTTGTGTTTTCTCAACAAAGGAAACCCAGAAGCAAGGTTATATTTTCACTTTTTTCCAGAGACTCCCACTTTCCCCATTTTTCTCTTTTCCATGATCCTATTTCTTTCCTCTTACTGAGGCCCAGTAGGGACAAACTTTTGGCTGTGGCCTCATCTACCACTGGTTTTGACAAATTACTCTTGAGAGAATGTCACCACTGACAGAAAAAAGGATGCTCCTTCTGTGCAGTATTAAATCTACAAGGCTACTATGGCATGAATAAAAACTAGTAGGTTCTTATGAGCTCTTCATAACTATGTAGGTTGCCCCAAAAAAGATCTTTCTCCAGGATATGGAACCTGACTCTGGGACTCTGGATTAATTCAGTACAGTCAGAATCCTCTCTTTCTTATTCTGCTGAAGGCCAACCATGTTAATTTGATGATATAAAAAGAGGAATATGGTATCATCTTAAAGACTTGGTATCTGAGCTTTTGATAGTTGGATGAGATATAATAGACTGAAACTAAATACAGATAGGATGAAAGTAGAACAGGTTAGCCAAGTAATTGAGGCGGGCTACAAACCGCCATATAGTACGTATTCTATACGTACTAGGGTTAGGAAGGGGCGGTGCTTCCGCACTCCCCTAACCCTAGTACGTATAGAATACGTACAAGATGGCGGTGCCCCTTCCACATGGGCGCCGCCATCTTTACGTACTGGATGCATAGCGTCCAGACGTGTCGCGGCACCTATGACGTCGCGAATGCACCAGCGGCGCCTCGCAACGTCATAAAGGCGCCGCAAAAAGAAGCTCCGAAATGGAGCTTCTTTTTTGCTTCGCGCGGGAGCCACGCGGTTTGGCTGCTGCAGCTCCCGCACGGAGCAAATGGCGCTGGTGGGAGACCGCCGCAAAGCGGCGGTTTGTATCCCACCTAAAAAAGCTTTTAATATGATTTGATCTTGCTGTTTTCTTTTGTTGCTCCTGGTTATTTTATTAATTCCTATCTTATTGGAAATTTTAGTTGAGTTTGAGTTGGTGTTTTTAAATACTGTACATCATCTCATAAATCTTTTGTGGTTAAGAAGAACTAGGCCACCGATGGTGTAAGTCAATCAATAGCCCAAGTCTACTGCATTCCAATGTAGAGAAGATAGAAATAACCGTTTGGTGTATAGCTCTGCCAACCTCTCTTCCTACAAAATACCTTCAAATAAAGATTATACTGGAAAAAAATACCTTCGTCTTACAAGCACAAAACAGGAGAAATAATCCACTATCAATGAGTTCTTATTTAATTTGGTACCATTTACTTTTGCTTTGAAGAAAAATAGTCAACTTTTCAACCTCCCAAGATCTCTTCAGTAAAACATGGAATGATTTATTGTTAAATGTTTCATATCCATTGACTTCATGTTATATTTTATGCCATCAGGCTTTCGCATGACATGGATGCTCTTTTTGTTTTTGTTTTAAAGAGTTTTAAACTTTAAATTTTAACAATGTAATGCTTTTAATTGTTTGAACTGTTTAACTGTTTTTAAAACTTGCCTGTTTTATACTGTTTTAACTTGGATTGTTTTAGATTTGTAAGCTGCCTTGAGTCCCTATAGTAATAGGAAGGCGGGATATTGATGATGATGATGATGATGATGATGATGATGATGATGATGGATGATGCGTTATGACTGCACTTTAGCCAACTCTTAGAAGCCTGAAAATGATTATATAAAAAAGAAATGTTCTGCTGGATCGTGCCTAGTTGAGCATTTATTCCTTACAGAGGTGAAATAGGTACCTATTGGAAGCCAAACTCAATAGCAAAAGCCTCTTCTTCAGGGTGTTGTACCAGCAACTGGTCTTTGTAGATAGATGCTTGGAGCCTTTCATCCTGCAAGTAGCATATGGCCGTCATGACTGGTACTTACTTAAAGCCTTATCCTCCATGGTCTAATCCTCCTTTAAAGCTATCTGAGTTGGTGGCCAGTGTGTTGCATCTTATGGCAGCAAATTGTATAGTAACTATTCGATGTATCATGTAACAGGGGGCATGTATTCACACATCATCTGTTTGTGATTGTTGCCAGCTTTTGACTGTGCTTTTTAGGATTTGATTATTTGTATACGAATCTGATTTTGACAAAATCAATATGCTCATGGTCCTCGGACATCATGGAGCCCTAGGCTGTTTTTCTGGCCCCCTGACTCCCAATCCCTCTCTTTTTTCCCTGGCACAAATGATTGAAATAATGAAGCCTTCAAGAAAAGCAATCCTTTTAATTAGGTTGCATATCCTCCAACATTTCACAGATGAAAACCAGGAGACATGTTGTCAAGCATCATTAGGGTATGGTTAAAATGGCAATTGTTACTAATGCAGAAAAATACACAAATTCCGGAAGGCTGCAACAGTTTGCTTTTACCTGAGCCTACAGGGAAGGACAAGTTTACCCTCCTTTCCTCTTCTCCAAGTGCAAAACTACTTTAGTACTTTAAGTTTTCACCAGTGGAATTAACCAGAGAACAAAGCAGTTGCCACTCCACTGTACTGTTTAATGTGTAAACTTCTGCTTTTTAACAACAATTGTGGACTTCTTTTATTTGGTAGTTCACACAACCCTGAGTGTCTGCAACAGAAGGTTGACCCCTGACTTTGCTGAATTTGACCATCCTGGTTGAATTTGATAGCAAGACATGTGGCCACTGGATGCTGAAGAGCTTTGAAATATTGTACTATTATCTATTGTTTTATATGTATTTTGTTATTATCTTGTAGAATGTACACCATTGGCAGGTTTCATCTTTAGCGATTTTTTAAATTTCATGTACAGCACTGTGTAAATCTACAGCACTATATAAATAAAGTTTAATAATAATAATAAGAATTTGAAATAGGCATTACTTGTAACAATTTGCTTTCATAGCTAGTTACTTTTGCCACTAAGAAGCTGGAGTAGTGTTTTTATTTTTGTCTATGACAGACCAAGCTATAATTAACTACTTTTCAGAGTAACAGCTTCTGGCTGTTACTCTCCAGTAGATATGCTTGACATCTGAATTTCACCACTTTTAAAAGCCTAGCCCTCATCAGTTTGAGAAAGCCTGGTAACACAATTTTTTTTACCTGCCACTGAAAGGAGAGCAGAGATGGGACCATCCTGGTCTCTCTAGGGAGGGAATTACAGAGACTGGGAGCAGCCACTGAGAAGGCCCTCTCCCTTGTTCCCAAGGAACAAGCCTGAAAGCTGACAAGACAAAGAGACAATCTCTCCTGACAATCTTAGTGCTCTAATGGGCTCATAAAGGGAAATACAATCCTTCAGACAACCTGGGCCCATGATGAATAGGGTTTTATAGGTCAAGCCCAACACTCTGAATTGTGCCTAGAAACAGAACAGCATTCAATGGAGCCGTAGCAACAAGGGAATTGTGTGCTCCCTATATCTAGCTCCAGTTAATAATCTGGCAGCAGCAGTTGGTGTGAAGTGAAGTTTTTGAATACTTTTCAAAGGCAGACCCATGTAGGACACATTACAGTAATCCAAATGGGAGGTAACCAAGGCGTGTGCCACTGTGGCCAGATCCGACTTATCCAGGAATGGACACAGTTGGTGGACTAGCTTGGTCACTGTTGAAACCTGGGCCTTGTTACCCTGCACACCCTGCATTGTTTTGAGGTACAAATATTTTGTTATGTTCTATTATAATAGCAGTTACAGAGAGGCCATAAGCATGAACCTGGAAAAGTCAGAAGACCTTTAAGTGAACCTCTGACTGGTCACAGACCTAAGGGCATGTGGCAAGGATGCCTGTAACTTTATGACTGTGAACATTGTTGCTTCCCCACCCCCTGTGGTGTGCATTTTGTCTTGAAGGTGACAGACAAAGGTTTGTCAGCTTAAAGCATTAAGCCAGTCTTTCTGCTGTAGTTTTCCATACCTCATCCTTTCCCAAACTCCCTGTGGTTGTCCTGAATTTATTACTGCTTGATTAAATCAATGTACCTGCTATCAACCAAAAATATTCCTTTTGTAACTCTGAAGTTAAAACCAGCAACCAGGTGGGAATCCCATTGTTTTGGGGATTCTTAGAAAATCCACCCAACTGCTCCAAGACTGTAAAGTTGGCTCAGTCTGAAATCAGGTGGGAATATTGCCAAATTTCATATTTACACCTCAACACAGCTCCTCCCCCGTGTTTCAGGCAGCCTTGTGGAGCCACTGTCACTTCCACCATCCCCTGATTGGACCGCTGCTTCTGAACTGGTAAGGTATTGCCTTCTCTCAACCTTGCTATGAGTTTTTATCTTTAATTTTGTTCTCTCAGTGTATGTGTGAATGGTGATTTTCCCCTTTTCTTTTAATCAATAAAACTAAGTTGCACTATGCACTCTGAGAGTTCTAGTTCTTAGACCTGTGAAACACAGGTTGGCATCCTGACTCTTTGAAGTTACCCAGAGTCCTCTCACTACAATTAATTGGAGCTATTAAAATTCCCCTATTATATATTAATTTGTTAGTGCCATCTTGGTAACCCAGCAATTTGGGTAGCAGCCTCCAAGAACAGAGCTAAATCCAGGATTACCCCCCAAACTGCAAACCTGCACTTTCAGGGGGGAATGTAAGCCCATCCAGCACAGGCTGAAGCCCTATTCCTAGCTCTGTCTTTTGACTGTCCAGAAGTACTCTGCCTTGTCTGGATTAAGCTTCAGTTTGTTTGTCCTCATCTAGTCCATTACAGCTGCTAGACACTGGTTTAACACAGGAACTGCTTCCTTAGAATTAGGTGGAATGGAATGATAGAGCTGGATATCATCAGCATATTGGTTACATTGAGGTCCAAAACTCTGGACAAACTCTTCCATTGATTTCGTGTAGGTGTTAAACTGCACAAAATTGAGCAGGAATCCTCCAACAACACCCTCTGAGAACACCCCTCCAAGAAAGTAAAGAATCACTGTAGAACAGTACCTCCAAACCCCACCCCAGAGAGGTGACTCAGCAGGATACCTCGGTCGATGGTATCAAAAGCCACTGAGAGGTCCAGCAGAACCAACAGGGACCCCAACCCCTCCATCCAGTTCTCTGCTTATGTCAGTCATCAGGCCACCAAAACATTTTATCTCCCATAACCAGGTCTGAAACCAGACTGAAATAATCTGGATCTTATTTGGATCCATCCAAATGATATAGATCCATCTCATCCAGGAATCCCTGAAGTTGAGAAGCCACTACGTGCTCTAGTACCTTGCCCAAAAATGGAAGGTACATAGTTATCTAGTACAGTAGAATCAGGGTAAAGATTTTTTGAAAATAGGTCTTAACCACAGCCTCAATCAGGCCTGTTTCATTAGCCAGTTTAATTAGCCAGGAAGGACACCACACCTCTCCAAGAATCCTATCCACATCCTGAGGCTGCGCAAATTGATAAGTGTCCATCAACACTGGACAAGCAGAGGCAAAGGTTACACCCACTGGAACTGTATCAACTCTGGTGTCTAAGAGCTTGTCTGCATGATAAAAATACTCCTTATTTAAATCAAATAGAGTGTGATCTGGCCACACGTGATTTTACAGGAATTCTGGCTTTTTGTGAGGGCCACCCCAAAACTCCATAAACTTCACTGAAGAGAGATTCATGTTTTTTACTAGAGTCTCCATGAGTCTCTGTGAAGATATGTGTTATCAAACCTGTGGCACATTTTCAGCAGAAGGAGGGTGAATAAATGTGAATTTGCACTTGAAAGTGGAGACAAGCATCGATGCCAATGTGTGAAAATCTGCAGCAATTCATATAAAACACTTATGTGTAAACTAGCCCTAAGCCAGAGTGAATCGAAGTGATTTTATCTGCAAAATGGTGGGCAAATGCTTTGCAGCATGTTCTTGAGAGGCTTACATTCTCCTCTGGATCCCTGAACACCTGTCCTTTCAAAAAGCACATTTGAAGCTCTGGGAGGTTGTGTACTCGTTCTTTTGCTACCAGCCCTGCTTGACATATTTGGATATTGAAGCCATGGCCATTTCACCATGTGGATATACTGGCTAGTTGTTAACAGTATGAGCTAATATCCTGTTGGGAATGCATGGTGTCGTAAACCAGCATATAGTTTAAAATTCCAACCGTCATATTCCCAGAAAGGGGGAGTAGTGTAGCAGCTGCTGCACTGAGACTACTGCACAAGTGGAGCAAGTAGCATGGCTGCTATGCAATGGTTATGGTGTGTAACAGTATGGGATTTTGCAGACAGGATGCCCTTGCATGACAACAACGAAAGGAGTGGGGCAATGGCTCCCAGCAGGTGGAAGATTCAGAAAGATTAATTTGAGTGCACTGGTGAACCCTGGAGCTTCTCCTAGCCTAATCTCAGTGGTGCCTGTGGTGCTATTTCCCCATTCAATAGTGTTTCTCTGTTTCCTCATTCACTTGGATATGAAGCAAATGTTTCCCTGTGAAAAATAACTGGGGTGGGGGGGGGGGGGGGGGAGACTATATCTTGAAACATCCTTCAGGCAACAAAATCCTTGAAGGGGGGTGTCACTCCTCTTCAGTTCACCTATCTGACATACCAACAAAAGAATAGAGAAATTGGCCTGTTACAGACTGCCAAAATAAAGCTGCTTCAGATCTCTTTGGAGGTAAGCTATTTAAATGACGCATGGTTCCTAAGAGTCCGGAGGTCGCACCAAAGCTGCACTCCATTCCTAAGCACTGGAGTGCAGCTTTGGTGCAGCTTCCAGATTCTTAGGGTGCATGCATAATTTAAACAGCATACCTCCAAGGAGACCCGAAGCAGCTTTATTTTGGCAGTCTGTAACAGGCCATTGCTTCATTTATTTACTCTGGGGCAGTGGCGTCACCAGGGATGTGCAAGGTGTGTGGCCCTTACAGGGTGACACCCCAAAAGAGGAGTGACATGTACTTAAGTCCTCCTCCCACTGCACCCCTCCTGGCTTTTCCAAAGTGGTGGGTGCCTCCTCACAAGGAGACCTCCACTGCTGCAGCAAAGGAGAGGGCTGAGTGTGCCCTTTTGGTCACTGCCCCCTGGCAGCCCCCCCCCCCTTCCATGGGGTGACACAAGGAGTGGGGACACTTTGAGAAGAAATGGACTCACTGCATGTCTACATCTTTCTTTCTTTTTCTTCTCTATCTGTTGTTGCCTTGCATCTGTGACTTTTATCTCCCCCCCCCCCCAACCTGGGTGTGTGAGTGAGAGTGAGAGACTGATCACACATGGAGCCTCAAAAGACTGGGAAATCTTGGCCTAATCAATTTTGTCATGAATTCTCACTAAGCATGTCATGGAAGGTCTGCTGAGAGTGTTCTGGGCAACTGCTTAGGACCAGATGTAAAAGATGAGAATATTATCACTGCCACCTGCCAAAATGAGAGGCATCAAACCACCTGCTTTTCCAAAGGTGAAAAATTAATAATATGAAAACCGTTGACTCCTACAAGGGAAGCCAAACCCTCCAAGTTGCTCCTTCCACTGAAAGGAGAAGGGTAGACAATAAGTAGTAAACACTGGTAAAGTGCCAGATAAATGTTTCCATTGAGCTGGTGACACTTGCCCTCAGAAAGGGCAAAAAATATATCATACATCAGATGACCCATACAAAGTGGGATTAAGATACTTGATTTCATTTCCCCCCTGTATGTGATACAATCCTAACTGTAATCATAAGAGAGTTTTGTTCTATCTATTGAGAGAGAGCAAGCATGCATGAGAAAACCACATTCTAAACAAACCAGATTCAGGTCCAATTAATGCAAAAGCAATGCCCTCACTCCATTGTTTCTTTGATTCGTTGGACTTTAAGAGTCTTTGCAATTGGTATGTCCAGCAGACAGGCATTCAACAGCCTGGGAGAGATGGTGGGAGTGCTGAGTGGGTTCACTCCTACATCTTCATCATGGTTCAACTCCATCCTGCAGTGACAGTTCATTCAAATCTGTGCGGCAATGAGCCTCTGACTACAAGAGAGGTCAGTCAAATTAGATTTGGAGTGGTAATTTGTGGCCTTTTCGGTGTTGCTAAATTGAAACTCCTATCAGACCTACGATGCATTTACACTATAGAAATATTGCAGTTTGACACCACTTTAACTGCCATTGCTCCATCCTATGAAATTTGTAGTTTTGTGAGGCACCAGCACTCTTTGGCAAAGAAGGGTAAAGATCTTGTACAACTACAAATCCCAGGATTCCATAGGGTGAAGTGATAGCACTTAAAGTGGTGTCAAACTTCATTATGTCTACAGTGTAGATGCACCCCTAGCTGGCAAAGCCAGTGGTGAAAGGTAATAGTAGTTGCAGTTGAGCAACATCTGAGGGGCCTTGGACTACCCACTGTGATCTACATCCACAACATATCTTGCAATGACAAAGCAGAAGCAGCTAGTTTTCTTTCTAGGGTTCCTGGACTCTAGCTCCTGTGACTGCTTGCATTTCAGTGTCGGTTCTCTTCCTTGGCAGCATCTACACTGTAGAATTACTGCAGTTTGACACTGCTTTAATTGCCATGGCTCAATGCTATGGGATTCCGGGATTTGTAGTTTTGTGAGATACATAGCCTTCTCTGTCAGGGAGCTCTGGTGCCCCAACAAACTACAAGTCCCAGGGTCCCATAGCATAGAGCCATGGCAGTTAAAGTGGTGTCTAACTGCATTAATTTTGCAGTGTTATTGCAGCTCTTGTCTCTCTTGCCATGGCTGGTCAATGTGTATTACTCAGGAAAGTTTACATATGCATTTTAAAATTCCTCTTCGTTTTTCTTTTCTTCATCAGTTTAAACAATTTGCTTGAAAGTATATGTGCCTGTTTCCTCTGTATTTTCTCAAACAGTGGCCTGAATCTTCCAAGCCTTGAAATGCAATGACAAGATTTCCACTGTGGTCTCAGCTGGATGATCTCAGAGTTGCCAAATTCAAGACAAGACAAACCTCGAGGCTTTAAACCAGATTTATTTTCTCCCCACAAATTATAAAAAGAAGCCGGTGGCAGCTCTGTTTAAGTGTAATGGTTCTAGATAAGGGTGCCAAATTGTTGAGAATTTTATTAACTGAATGTTTATTGCTTGGAAGATGTACCCCATTCTTCCTCAATCCCTTGCTTTTTCAGTATATTGGACTACAGCACCCATAATCTCACAGATAGCCCTCGGATTATAGGTGCTATAGTCTAAAGCACATCAGGAAGGCAATGAGTTGGGAAGGCTGAGGTAACCAAGTGGAGTTAGGGACTAATTTGAAAGGATCAGAGAACTCCTCAAGGTTATTTTCCTCTCTAGGCAATGTGGGAGTTGTGCCATTCCACATTCCCATCACAGCCAAGTGTTCTATTTCCTGGCACTGCAATTGCAATGATGCAGTGTACGGAGAGGAATGTCCACCTGCCCCCTTTGCCAGCCTTCATCATCCGCTCCTGAGGATCATGGCAGATGCTTCAGCCTCCTTGGGGCTCCTTCACAGCACCGATGCTTCCTTTACGATAATGCAGAGGAAGAAAACTGTGTGAGTGGCACAAATTCCCGATAAGCCCAATAGCTTCTAGGAGAGAACCATTTCCCTGCTCTTCATTAACATTCTGATTACGTGGGATGCACGGAAGCCTTGATTCTTCGACATGCACCCTGCAGTTATCCAAGTCTCAGAGGTAGAATGCTGCAGATACAGAAATTGCCAACTCAAGCTCGCCAAACTCACCCTTGAGAAGACAGAGAAGGTTTCTGTGCAGCCAGTCAAAAATGAGTCTTTTCTGAAAGGGGCAACAATGAAAATAAGAATTTAATACTTGGTTATTTTATTAATTTATTTCACAAATGCATTCCTTTATTTAATACATTAGCCTGAGTGGCTTGGATTATTCTTCCACTAAAGCTCTCCTGCCCTACTTCCCGATTCAAGTCCCCCCTCCTTATCCAAAACCACACGATCTGGTGAGACAGAATAACTTTGTGTCTTATTCGGTGTTGTATATGCAGATATGGTACGGAATCCTTTTTCAAAATTTGGTTTCCTGAGAAATGATGTCTTTCCCCTCCTGCTTGACATCGTGGCATAGTGGTTTGAGTGTTGGACTATGACTCTGGAGATCAGAGTTTTAATCTCTGCTAGGCCATGTAAACCCACTGAGTGACCTTGGGCAAGCCACACTCTCTCAGCCTCAGAGGATAGCAATGGCAAACCCCCTCTGAAGAAACTTTTTTAAAAAAGCATAACAGGTTCGCCTTAGGGTCACCATGAATTGGAAATGATTTGAAAGCACACATCAACAATGCCAGACGTTGGCAATTTATGTTATGGGATGAATTTCTGTTGGGTAATATTTGT
Organism: Sceloporus undulatus; assembly: GCF_019175285.1. NCBI lineage: Eukaryota > Metazoa > Chordata > Lepidosauria > Squamata > Phrynosomatidae > Sceloporus > Sceloporus undulatus. Next base: position 137,093,168 of record NC_056525.1, on the reverse strand, counting down.
TATTACTCCTCACTTGGACTTAATATGCACTTGGTGGCTCTGACTTTAAAAATGAGCTGCTTTAGATTTGCCCAGAGAGTATGTGTTCCGGTTCCCTTTTGTATATTGTCCAAGACTGTTTACTAGAGTGATATGGCAATCTGAGTTATGTGTGTTCTGAGAGTGAAGATTGGAGTACTGGAAATGATGAATTAATATGTGCTGGCGCTTCCATGTATTATCATGAGCAGACACATTGCTTTGCATACTGAAGATTGCATCCTTATCACCCTTCCCTCAACCTGAATGATCTCAAATAAGTGGAATGGCCAGGGAAGGGACATCTGCCTGAGCTCTTGGAGAGCTGCCACCACTTTCTGGGCAAGATGGACCCACAGTCTGGCTCAGGATAAGGCAGCTTCATATGCGGCAGTTTCTGTGCTGTGAATCAACACCACTGGATGATTATTTAAACACCAACAAGATGGAGCTATCAATACATAATAAGGAGCTAAACTGCTTTGAAAGAGCAGCATCCTGGTGGGGCAGTTACAAAAACACTGAGGGTGATGTTATTAGAACCTTTCTTGTTAATATGCATGGGCAAGGGAGGCTCTTTCTATTGGTCTATTGGTTTTATTCGTTCTATTGGTTCCTCCCCTACTTCCAGTGAATCAAGATATGATTCCACAACTAATAAAGGTGAAAATCTCACTTGACAAACCCCCAAATTCCACAAACTCCACTGAAAAAGGATTCATGTTTTTACTGGAGTCTCTGTGCGGATAATAAGCATTATCAAACATGTGGCTATCCGTCCACTTTATATGGATTTGCTTGGATTCATATGGATTCATATGGCTGCATATTTCCATGGTTCCTCCCCTGGTTCCAATGAATCAATATATGAGACAGCAACCAATAAAAGTGAACGTCTTACTTGACAAACCCAAAGCTGCCTCATCAGTTGTGGTGTGGTGGTGGTGGTCCTAAATGGTACTGATAAGAAAAAGTCTGTTATGAGCAATTCAATAAATACTGAAGAGCAAGGAGTGTTATATTTACTTTCCCAAAGTACACTAAATCTTCCAGGAAAGATTCTAGAGTAGATGATAGAATCATAGAATCATAGAGTTGGAAGAGACCACTAGGGCCATCCAGTCCAACCCCCTGCCATGCAGGAAATCCAAATCAAAGCATCCCTGACAGATGGCCATCCAGCCTCTGTTTAAAGACCTCCAAGGAAGGAGACTCTATCACCCTCCGAGGGAGTGCATTCCATTGTCGAACAGCCCTAACTGTCAGGAAGTTCCTCCTAATGTTCAGGTGGAATCTCTTTTCCTGCAGCTTGCATCCATTGTTCCGGGTCATGTTCTCTGGAGCAGCAGAAAACAAGCTTGCTCCCTCTTCAATATGACATCCCTTCAAATATTTAAACAGGGCGATCATATCACCTCTTAACCTTCTTTTCTCCAGGCTAAACATCCCCATGATTGAACAGCGAGTCTATGAACATCTAGAAGACAACGCAATAATCACAAAAAGTCAACACGGGTTTCAGAGAAACAAGTCATGCCTGAGAAATCTGATCTCTTACTTTGATAAAATTACTAGCTTAGTAGATGAAGGGAATGCTGTGGATATAATATATTTTCATTTCAGTAAGGCCTTTGACAAGGTTCCCCATAACATTCTTGCAAACAAGCTTGTAAAATGCAGGCTAGACAAGGCAACTGTTACATGGAGTTGTAATTGGTTGACCAGTTGAACCCAAAGGGTGCTCAACAGTGGCTCCTTTTCATCTTGGAGAGAAGTGACTAGTGGGGTCCCACAGGGCTCTGTCTTGGGCTCAGTGCTATTCAACATCTTTAGCAATGACTTGGATGACAGAATTAAGGGCATGCTTATCAATTTTGCAGATGACACCAAATTAGGAGGAGTAGCTAACACCCCAGAGGATAGGATCAAAATTCAAAATGACCTGAATAAACTGGAAAGCTGGGCCAAACCTAACAAAATGATATTCAACACAGAAAAATGTAAGGTACTGCACTTAAGGCAGAAAAACGAAATGCGTACATATAGGATGGGGGACATTTGGCTGAATGAGACTGCTTGTGAAAGGGATCTAGGAGTCCAAGTAGACCACATGTTGAACATGAGTCAACAGTGTGATGCGGCAGCTAAAAAGGCCAATGCGATTTTAGGCTGCATCAATAGAAGTATAGTGTCCAGATCAAGGGAAGAAATAGTGCTTTGGTGAGGCCCCACCTGGAATATTGTGTCCAGTTCTGGGCACCACAACTCAAAAAGGATGTTGAGAAAGTGGAGTGTGTCCAAAGGAGGGCAACTAAAATGATGAATAATTTGGAAACCATGCCCTATGAGGACCGACTTAGTGAGTTAGGGATGTTTAGCCTGGAGAAGAGATGGTTAAGAGGGGATATGATAGCCCTGTTTAAATATTTGAAGGGATGTCATATTGAAGAAGGAACAAGCTTGTTTTCTGCTGCTCCAGAGAACAGGACCCAGAACAATGGATGCAAGCCTCCAGGAAAAGAGATTCCACCTCAACATTAGGAGGAACTTCCTGACAGTAAGGGCTGTTTGACAGTGGAACAAACTCCCTTGGAGTGTAGTGGAGTCTCCTTCCTTGGAGGTCTTTAAACAGGGGCTGGATGGCCATCTGTCGGTGATGCTTTGATTGATATTTCCTGCATGGCAGGGGGTTGGCCTGGATGGCCCTTGTGATCTCTTCCAACTCTATGATTCTATGATTCCAGTACCTTGTAAATTGGGTTGTAGTTACAGGAAGAGGAATAAAAGCATTGCTCCCCCTCCAATTAAGAGTCCCTCCCATGAATTTTTCCTTCACTCCCATGAAATTTCTAGTATTACAGTAACATACAATGTCTGTCCAGCATTTAGAAATAGAGTTCTGGCATTCAAAGAAAAATACACTCAGGTCATCTGGGAAGAATCTGTTGAGGATCCCGATAACGAGATATGTATCAACCTCACAAAGGGCCTTTTCTATCTCGGCCCCTGGGATCTGGAACACCCTTCCTGAGGAACTCCGCTCCGCCACCTCCTTGGATCTCTTTAAAAAGAGACTTAAGACCTTCCTGTTTCAGCAAGCCTTCCCCGATGCTCCTTGATGATATATGACTCCCCCCTATATGTACAGCATTATTGAGCACATTTAGCTGGCCTGGATTTGGTGTATGGTTTTAATCTGCATTTTAAAATGTTTTTTTTTAAGTTTTATTTATATATTGCAATTTTTATCCTGTATTTTGTATTTGATATTGCAATTTTGACCTGTATACCGCTATGATCAACATGGAATAGCGGTTTATAAATAAAACTTATTATTATTATTATTATTATTATTATTATTATTATTATTATTATTATTATTATTATTATTATTACATGCAGGCGAAAGAACCAAGGGAATGAGAACAGAGCAAATATAAGAGTTCTAGGTGAGGAGGATTTTCAGTTTCACACTCTCTAATGCTAGAACTTTGGGAATATTTTCACTGGAGTGAGACAGAATTCCCCACCCGTAGCTACACCCTGTAACCTTAGAAAAGAAAGGATAGCTTTATTTTGCAATTAAATACAATGGGAAAATTTAAACCATTTAAAACCTAGCTGCCACTATATAGACAAATGTTTATTTTGGAAAAGAATGGGAAGGAAATTAAAAAAGCAGGAAAGCAACAACCCACAGCTTGTTTGAAAATATTCATAGAATCATAGAATCGTAGAGTTGGAAGAGACCACAAGGGCCATCCAGGCCAACCCATTCTGCCATGCAGGACCTCTCAATCAAAGCATCCCCGACAGATGGCCATCCATCCTCTATTTAAAGACCTCCAAGGAAGGAGACTCCACTACACTCCGAAGGAGTGTGTTCTACTGTTGAACAGCCCTTACTGTCAGGAAGTTCCTCCTAATGTTGAGTTGGAATCTCTTTTCCTGTAGCTTCCATCCATTGTTCCGGGTCCTAGTCTCTGGAGCAGCAGAAAAACAAGCTTGTTCCCTCCTCAATATGACATCCCTTCAAATATTTAAACAGGGCTATTATATCACCTCTTACCCTTCTTTTTTCCAGGCTAAACATCCCCAGCTTCCTAAGTTGTTCCCCATAGGACATGGTTTCTTATGAGGAATGACTTAGAGAGCTGGGGATGTTTAGATTATTAGTTTATTTGAACTGATATATTGTTATAGTTACTCACTGACAAATGTCTAGGGATAGAACTGGGACCCTCTGGAGAGCCTGAGATTCCCTATTCCAGTTTAGGACATATCTTTTCAAAGTCCATATGGTTTGAAAACATACCAGTCTGGTTAGTATAGGGTCCACCTTCACTGAAGATAATTGGTATATGCATTTGGGTCACATAAGACAGCACATGGTTCTGACCAACCTCATTTTTTCTTTCAAGCAAAAATAATCAAATGAGTTCTTTCAAACCATATATATGTATGTATATGTATACACACACACACACACACACACTTTTGGGGCTCTGGGTTGAATCTTGCTTAGAACAGACTCCTTAAAATAAATGATATTCAATTTTGTAATGACTAACTTAATCCCCACTGATCTCGGTGGGTCTATGCTAAACATGGTTAAGGCTGGTTCTGACCTGATGAATTCGAATCCGTATGATATTTACTCTGTTGATTTTATATATATATATATATATATATATTAGTTTAAATGTACAATACCCAAATTACATCTAGCTAAGGATCATGTACTTGTATGTGTTCATACAGAACAGATGTCCATAGGTCAGTGGGGCACTTAAAGCTTGGCCGCATAATTGACTATACAAGCCAGCTCTTAGCTATAGGAAGGGAATGATTAGAAGTCACAATGGAATATCTTTCCATTATCATTATCTTCACCTGGCACAAAAAGGGCTTTACCATCATGAAGTGGAACACAGGCAATCTTTTATCTTTGATGACTACATCTGAAAGAAATTGAGATTTGGGCTTTCAGTTGGTACAGCAGGGCCTGAGTCTGTAAACAAGGGAACAGAAGAGCCCTAAAATTAGAAAGACTTAATGAAAGAAGAATTCTGCACTGGGCCCCTTCTCACTTCTTTTCCTCGAGGAGCCTGCTTTCCATTATGTTCCAGGTAGGTACAGTTTCAGTTCTGGGTTCTGTACAATACTAAAAATGTGACATAGAAGTAGTGTTACGTGAATATTAAAAGTGGATGGTGGTGATGATGATAGCCATAGTCCGGTCACTTTTTTATGCAGGTAAACCGAATGCTGCGGCACGTAAAGGAATCAGTTTAGTTTTCCTTTTGCTCAAGGTCACAAAGGCAGGACATGCCCTTCTTTTGGCACTCCAGATGTTCCTGGCTGAAGAGACTCACTAGGAAGCAGAATAGGTAAGAAAGGAAACAAATTTTCCAAGGTCATGGGATGGATCAGCGGTTGAGATGAGAAGAGAATCCTCATCACAAGAGACTTGTAACCATCACGACGATAGCTGTTGCTGTTGGACTAGAAAAAGAGTAAAACAAGAAACTGTCCATAAAAATATGAAGTCTATGCCACTGGGATTGGAGCTGAACTGGCTACTCATTGAGTAGCATTTATCATCTGATTTCCATGGATTAGCTTTGTGCAAACCCAGATAAGAGATTTCCTTTAATTTGCTCAGCTAACAGAACTAGAAGATGTCCTAAAGATTTTCCTTACAGCATTTAAGGCTCTGGTTCTGTTGTGGTTCTCTCTCACTCACTTCCTGTGGTTTCCTGGTTTCTTCTCTTTGCTGCACTCTCACAAATCTCCTGCTGGTCTTTTTGACAGAAAAAAGCAACTAGGCTGGATACCGGAAAATCCCATCAAAATTCACAGTGGAAAAGGAGCACACTCACTTTTTTTTGATTCTGTATTTGACTTCCTGCCCCCAGCAAAAAAGAGCCTTCTGCGTGTGACTTCATAACATTATTGTACTATTGGGTGCTAGAGGAGTCTGTATCAAAATGAGGGTGCTTTAAGACAGGGCTTTTACTGTGTAATGCCACTTGTCTCATTCACAGAATTTTAGAGGGAGTCGAAACAGGGTCTGTGCTTGCTCATCCCTTTTCTCATCTTTGTTTCTTGCTCCACAAAATTCGATATCAAAGGAAAGACAGTATAGATGGACAGTGGATTTTGACCAACTCCACAAGGAACTGTCCATCTGGAAGCACCCGACAATACAAGGCTAGAAAGGGGGTGAAGATTCAAGATATACTGTTTATTATTTATTTATTATATATTATGAGATCATCTGTTGACTTCTACATGTGTCAAGGCCAGAACTAGATAAAATGTGTGGCAATCTCCCCCCTCCTTTTTTAAACCCCATGATAAGTCCACCTTAGGAAATGATGTGAAGGCATACAACAACAACAAACTTCTAGTTGCATCTTATTTTTCATTAAAAAGAAGTAAAGAAAAAGTGGGAGTAGAGAGTTAAATGCATCTCCTATTAATGTACAGTTTGGAAGTGTCTGCTAAATGTTAAGTCTTGTGTCAAAAAGCAAACCTGCTTTCTGTTCCATATTTGGCCAAGCTCTTCAAAGGAGGGAGCCTGATAGCCTCTCATTTCAGAAAGTACTATGGTGGCCAGGTTATGGCAAGGAAAAGATGAAAAAGACAATGGCAGATCAGTTCATGACACAATGAAAACATTGTGAAGGGACCATCATCTATGTCAAAACCCAAAGAAGAAAGACATTTCAAGGTAAGCTCACTATGACTGTGTCTGCATTGATTGTTTTGTTGGTGAAGCATCAGAACATAACCGGAATGACTCTTGAATTCCATCTTCATTTTACCAATAGAGATTATCACACACAGACGGGATCGCTCTCTCATTCTTATTCTGTCTTTGACTGTGATCCCGCGAAAGGCTTTCGGATGTCAGTGCTATTGTCCCATGATTGAGGCGGCATTGCATTAACGCAAACTCCTGTTAATGCAAAATGCCTGGCAATGCCACTTCAATGACAGGACAATGACGGGATCTGTATGATGTCATTTGAAAGTCTTTCGCACGATCTCAGTCAAGCATGCTTTCTGGATGGGATAATGATGAGATAAGTGTGATATATGAAAATCTTCTCGTGATTGTGCTATGAGAACGGGAAAAGGATGGGACAAGGACGTTTCATTCCAATGTTGCTAAGGAAATGGTATCTTTTCCCAATAGTTATTGGCCCTCCTCCAAGTTGACTACCACATTTATTATCCAATAAAGACATTTACAATTGGCCCTCCTTATCCATGGATTTTTTTATCCATGGATTCAAGCATTCATGGCTTGAAAATATTCAAAAAAGTATAAATTCCAAATAACAACCCCTGATTTTTTATTTTATATAAGAGACGCCATTTTACTATGCCATTGTATTTAATGGAACTTGAACATCCACGGATTTCCACAGGGAGTCCAGGAACCCAGCAGATAACAAGGACCCACTGTATTTGTTAATTTAATTTAATTTATACAAACCTCTGTGTGTTGCTGTACCAATTGAAGATACAAAAATCTTTTAAGTCTGCCCCTTACGCAGGAAGGAAGAGCCTGCAGACAAGAAGAAGGAGCAATGAGGGTGAATCAAAAGGACGTGAAAAATAAACACACAAATCTTGGCAAGTGACATGTTTCATATGAGCAAAAATGGTTCTCTGACTTAGAAATATACTAGAGAAGTCATCTATTGGCTTCTGTGGAGAAACTGGAGAAAGGCTTGGCTAGATCCCTATTTTTGTGTCTGTCAGCAGTATACTGCGGCAGACCAATGACCCTTACCCACCAAGAGACTTAGAAACCATTTCTTTGAATACAGATGGGATCTCACAGGCTGGAAATCTAGCTGGCATGTGAGATATATTCAGAGCATCTGGCTTGCAAATATAATTCACGGGAAATGCCAGCATTCAGAGAAAAGCTCTCAAAGCTCAGCGCAATGTGTTGGAAAGACAAAAAGGGGTGACTCAGTAAGAGGGCCCCATCTTTCTGTTCAAGGAGTCCAGAGCATTCTGAAGACAGATGTTTCAGTAACACAGTCTCATTAACAGAGGTATGGCATTGAAGTCAAACACTAGTTGTGGAGTCTAGAGACAGAGAAGCCACAGTTCAATGTTGCTGTGAATTAGTACAATCAAAGTAGTCTACTAATTCATAGCAAAGTATGTTGCATTTGACTCCAGGGAACATAGTCTCTCTCCTTCTGTGTATACATGTGAATGCCACCAAACATACAAAGGACACAAGGATGCCACCGAACACATAAATATCTCATGTGCAAGAGTTAGGAGTCTCTCTTCCACTGTCTTGACATCATCCTTCTTTTCCTGACTCTCAGTTTTGACTGCCACTGTTGGAGGAAGGAAACAACACAGGGAGACTGACCATAGGAAGCAGATGGGGAGGACCCAACCAAGGGATGCTGTTTTTAGTGGAGGCCTCATTTCTTCCATAATGTCTAATTTCATCTTGAAAATTCATGAACAGGTATGAGATTCTCCAAAAGACACTGCATTGCAGCTACACTATATCACAGTGATGGAGAACCTTTTACAGACCGAGTGCCCAAACTGCAACCTGGACCCCACTTATTTATTGCAAAGTGCCACGTCCCTCTGGCTTTCTAGTAAGAAACTCTGGCAAACTCTGTGCTAGGGCAATAGCATGTGTGCCCATAGAGAGGGCTCTGAGTGCCACCTCTAGAATGCGTGCCATAGGTTCGCCATCACTGGTATATCAGGATGGAATATACAAGGTGTAGCACTCAAATGTATTAATTCACACTCCGTTCTTGCCCATTTCGCCATTTCTCAGAATAAACAACCTCTTGTCAGTTTCGTCATGTATGCTATCTCTAGTCATTGCCCACTTTAGGGCTGTTTTATGAATATCTATGTTTTGCAAATTTTGGTTGTGTGAATTTTCTACACTGATGTAGAATAAAACATATCCTGTATACTAGAAGAGGGGAAAGTGCAGTCTATGCACTGCATGAGGCACCTAGATCCATTTTTGGAGCTCCTCTCAATTTCCCCATTTCCCCCTAATTTCCTTTTCTTCAGAGCAGATACACTGTACACCCAAACTGAAAATGGAGTTCCAGTTTACTTTCTTATTTAATAAAGACTTCTTCTGGCCCTAAAACAGCCTAGTCCCCCCTCCACCCATGTAGCAAATTTGCTCCAACACTCCCTAAGGGTTTGTGTGTATTTGTGTGCTCTGAGTAATTTTTTTAAACAAACCTAGGAGTGGTGAGAGCATGCCAGAGGCAAGAGGGCATGATTGTGATGCCAATGCCAGTCCCTGGCAACCACCCGCTTCTGATATGTATAGATAACTAAATATACATATAAAGTGAAAGAGGCATGCATACTTACACAAGATGAAAAGCATGTGGATTATACAAGGAACAATTTTTACTTTTCCTACATAAATATGCTGTCTGAGTAGGATATTGAATACTCACAGGCTCAAGACTGCACAGAAAGAATATAGGATAACCCTCTCCTTTGTTCACTTGAACTTAAAATCACCTGATTTTGAATTACTTGAAGTATTGTTTTATATACTGAGATGTCATGTACTTTTAACAGTTGTGACCCATTAAAATATATACCATCCAAAAAATTTCATCAAAAAATAATACATCAGTACGCTGTCTGCCTATCACTGTTTCCGATATATGTCACAAAACAGCACAATGATATAAATATAAAATAGAAAAAAATGTTCAATCGTAAGGCCTAAATTCAATTGTGAGTCCCAGTTAGAGAAAACTCACTAAATCAGTAGGATTTCCATAATGTTGACCTACCATTCAACAATGGTTCCATGCTAGTTTGGGTTTAGGTTGCAGATATGATAATTCACCAAACGTTAAAGCTTGAGAAGATAAAAGGGCATTTGCTTGGTACCAAAAAGGTATTTGCATGGGCTTCAGATAAGCCTCCCAGGGACAAAGTTCTGAACATGAGACACCACTATTGAGCAGACTTTTTCTTCCATTGCCACCTGCTTTGCCTCAGATGGCAGGGACAGCTGGAGAGAATAGCAGGTCACTGGGAGGTTGATACAAGAACAGATGCACTTTCAGGCACTCAAAAGCCCAAGTCAAGTAGAGCTATAAGGAAAAACGTCCACACTTTGAATTTTGCTCAGAAGCACAGGGATCTTTATGCACAGACAAGGCATGGTCCTAGTAACCAATTTTGCCACATTCCCACTGCGCTGTTTTAAACCCAGAAGAGGCCTTTCTTTTCAAGAGGAAGTGATCTGAAAGACAAATTCTGGTTAAAGAAAAGGCTTTATACCCCGAGGTACAAAAATGTGTCAAAATGTATCTTGTGCCTCCTAGGCTGTGTTGGGAACAGTTCCTTTTTTGAAGATCAAATAAACTGGATCCTAGAAGGCCATGTGGAGCTGCACTTTTCCCACGCAATTTAGGGAGAGTAAATAGTAAATTCCAAATAGGGTGTGTCAATGCATAGGCAGATGATACATCTATGAATGTATTTTCACTGTGTCAGGTCTTAGGTTCTATTTATTGCTTTTGTCGGGTCTATTACTGACCCCAAACCCCCATTCAGCATTTCTGCTACCTCAGCTTGAATTAAATGTGAAAAAGGAACAGAATTTGGGCTCATCAGCACATGAAGAAAGCATCACTCTACCTCTCAAGATGACTTTACCCAATGGTTTCATACAGATATTAAGGGAGAACAGGTGTTACTCTGTGGGACCAATGGTGGGCAAGATGTTACCCTGTGGGGTCCTACCATAAGTGCCATGATGCTGAGCAGCATCCTCAGCACCACCTTCTGGAATCAGTCCTTCAGATAGGGCTGAAATCATGGCATTATGTCCCCGATTCCCAAGCTAGAGGGTGTGTCTAGAGGGATTCATATCCACATCCTACCAAAAACTGTCAAGAAATCCAGGAGAATTAACAGCGTTGCATTTACTCCATTCTTCTTTCAGCAAAGATAATTAGCCAAGTAACCAGGGCAGTTTTTGTGACCAAGCCAGAGCTGAAATGGAGCTGAGAGTTAATTTGTTCATAAACAATTCAGCTTTGCCAGTGAGCACTGAGGTGCTCAGGTCTGAAGGTGACACCAACTTATTCAGAGTGATTAAAACAAAGAGACTGTGAATTTTTTTTTTAAAAAGAAACCTCTCCAAACTGGAAGAATGAGTGTTATAATGGCAAATGTGGATCAATGTAAGCAAGTCAGTGATGCATGTTGGGACAGAAAAATCCCATCTTCACTTATATGAAGGTGGGGGTCTAAGTTGGCAGTGACTGGTCAAGAAAATGATCTTTGTGTTATGGTGGATAGCTCAATGACAATCCTAACCCAGTAAATGGGAACAGTCTAGTGGATCAGGTAAGTATGTTGTTTGCCTGATACAGTAGAACCTGTCTAATCCTTATTTTCAGGTAACAATTTCAGGATAAAAATACTTTCTCACCATTTTACAGCAAGACGGGATATTCTGGATGTTTGATGTGTTGTTGTTGTGTGCCTTCAAGTTGTTTCTGACTTATGGAGACCCTGAGGTGACCTTAGTGTTGCCCTGTTATAATTCAGTTTCTCAAACTTGGAATTTAGCATTAAAATAATTGATTCCACCCTCTCTCCAGGGCGAACACTTGGCCCAGGAAGAACAAAAGAGACAAGATTTTCCTCCCTTATTTACTGCTGCCTGATGTTTGTCTGTGGTTACTGTGACAAGTCAAGATGGCTTGAAGACTTAGCAGTTGAACAACAGGGCTTCTAAAGAGCTTCCCAGATGCGGGAACCATGAATCACGGGGACGACCCCTTTACCATTCAATTACTGGGAGAGAATAATTGTAACAAGGAGAATGAAAGTGTTCCAGTCTTTTCCTTCCTCATGTTTTTGCTTTTAGGGGATGGAACAGATGGGACAAAAAGCGTGGCCAGAGGCTGTTCTGGACGTGATTGCTCTGGGACAGCAGTGATTGGACGCTTTGGTCCCAAACAGGCTGCCAGCAGGAGTGGCTTTTTGCCGCTCCTTTTCAGCCATGCTTCAGGCCCCCTTTGACGGTCTTGAAGTGATCGGTGGGTGGTTTGGGGCTGTGAGTCATTTGAACACCATGTTTATTGGGCTTGTGTGTTTTGGGCCTATCGTTCTCCATTATTGCTGGCAGCTGTCTCACAAGAAGAGATTGTACTCCTTTATTCCTCCCATTAAATGCAGAGGTTTCATCTTGGACCTTGACCAAGAAAGATATTCCTATCACAATGCTGGATGGGACCTCTTCTTGCATCAACATGCATGTCTTCATTTACCTGGTGGCACCTCTCCTCCCTGCATCCCTGGGACAAGCCTTGAATATCTAGCTGTATGTACCCTGTAATAGCCAATCTCAGGAGGACTCAGTGCCAAGAAATGGAAGAGGATGCTTGAACCACTTTGTAGGCCCCTCCTTGCCTTTTGACAACACAGGGAGATGGATTACCTTGCTGAGGCTCCTCTTCCCATCTCTTATTCAATCACATGTAGGGACCCTGTGGTGCCAAGAGTAGGCAGTATGGACATTATCTGATAGTATAGTTGAAAACTGTGTGCCAGTGGGTGGTAAAATTCCTCTGAATCTCACCAACAAGTTATTATTTTCTGAACCAGTGTTTAAGCTGTGAATGCAAAAACATCTGAAGTTACAGCAAAGACACCAACCCTGCATTCCCAGTTGCATTGCCCAGTTAGCTTCCAGACCAGTTAGCTTTGGCTAAGAACAGCCAGCTTTCTTGTGCTCTTTCCCCCCACAAATGCTAAACTGTGCCCAATGATTCATCTCCTCCTCTCCCTTGAATGGGATCAGTTGTCTCAGTTCTGCTGAGAGATTTAAAACAGTCAGGAATGCTTTCTTCAGTCACGACAAAACGTCCCTTGATCCATAAGCTTAACAATGGATGGTCACACAACAGCCACTGCAATATGTAGTGATAAAGTACAGGGGAAAAAAAGCAAAAGCCATGATCCTGTCCTCCTTCATCACAAGCTCCTTTCTCTGTACTTGTGAAAATGTTGGCAACGATGATGACACAATTTTGAGCTGAGACAAATGCCTTTTTTTGTGAGGAAAATATGTTATCCTTTGTGGCTGCGGAGGTTGCAGAAGGCACAGATTAGGGTGATGCTACAGTCGAGATCATCACGGATAAAATACTGGCTCCTGCACTGATGGCCTCCAGAGACAGAGTGCTATACTGTGAAGCCATGGAAACAGCAAAGCTGGGCATGAAACAGTAATTGGGCCACTTCTTCACACACTGTAGGTGCTGAGCAAGGAAGAAATGTCTCTTCCTTGTTGTATGTTTCTAATGTAGGAGGTGACAGAAGGTGTTGTTGGCCAACTTGCTGCTACTATTAGGCTGGGTGGAGACAACACGATGTCAGAGGCCATTTGTTTAGGTATGAAGCTGCTTCACCAGCTCAAACCATTTGCCCATCTGGTGCAGTACCATCTACTCTTACTAACGGAGCTTTGCCAGGATCTCAGGTCTTTCCTGTTCCCTGAATTTGGGGCCTCCTGACTGCTAAGTGTGAGCCCTAATTGTGAATAATGGTCCCTACTGACAATACAGTCACTTTCTGCATGTCCCAGCCCAGCCTCTGGTTAAATAGGTACTGGGCCTTTTATAGAACTACAAGCTATATCAAAAAATAGCCCCGCAAAGTGTGAGCATTGATGCTGCAACAGACATGGTCAAATCTGGCGATACTTTCATAGCAATTTAACAGTGCTCAGAATGGTGGGTAAATCTCTCCCTCCCCCATTTCAGAGAAGAGTTTGAATAGTTTTCTTTGTTTTTTTAAATCAAGCAATACTTTTTGTTCATTAAAACAATGAGTGTCTGCTTCTAAAACCACACATCTTTCTGAAATGGTGCTGAATTGAGGATGGCTCCTTAAATCCTATTTTATTTTTCCCGTCTTTTCAAAAAATGCTTTTTATTGCTGAATGTTGGCCACTGCTGCTGTTCTCCTATTACAGAAGCAGTTTAGAACACAAAGAAGAATGGCTGCAGCGGGTACCAGAATGATGCAGTAGCATGAAGAAGTTCCCGACACAGAAACTTTCCCTCTACCATAACATTTTGTTTTTGGAGTCGGTGGCTTCTCAACTTGGGTGAAACCCCCAAACAAAAGGAGAGAGGCCCTAATAGTTTGTAATTCTGTTTTCCTTTTACAAACAAAGGGGAGGGGGAAGCCCAAAGTTTACTTTGAGATGAAAATGACTAGCCCGAAGCTGACTGTGAGTTTTCCTAATCTGTTTCAGCATCCCATTAACTTATTTGAGCCTTGGAGATGTTTCTATTACACTAGGAATGACAGAATAAGAGTGGAGGGTTTTCTTCTCAACAGGCCTTTCCTCTCTATACTATTGGGTACTTATCAAGCTACTAAAGCAAGACATTGAAGTTTATCGCATCAGTGCCTGAAACGTTTCTATTCTGTTCCCAAAACGTTTCAAGAGGTAACGTTATGGGAACAGATATTGTCGCATTCCAAAATGTAAAACGTTCCGAGAACGTTACAGGAATACAATTTACCGCATTTGTCCTTATAGGAAGCGTGATAAGTATGAGAACGTTTCAATATTTGCGCATGCGTATTTGTAACAGTGTATTCTTGTTCATGAGTACCACATACACAGAACAAAAGGCTTTTACAGGGAGATATTTGTGCAAACACAACCTAATATTTTTATATACAAGATACATATAGACACACACACACACACACACACACACACACACACACACATAGTCAGCAATCTATATATACAAAAATTGATGTGTGTGTATATATATATATATATATATAATATGCATATATATTATATGTATATATTGTGTGTAATATATTTATATTATATATAATATATATTTTGTATATATTACATATTTAAAATATGTATATTGTATATATATTGTATGTATACTTTTACACACACACACACACACACACACACACACACACACACACACATATATATATATATAAATGTTATACATATACATAAACATAGGGTTGCCATCCCTAGGGACCTCCAAAACGGGAAAAATGTAGGACAAGATTTTAAAATGTAGGACTTTTAAAAAAAATTCCTGGCCAGGAAATTTTAAAAAAAGGTCCTACATTTTTAAACCTTGTCCAAGGCCTCGCTGGGGCCTGGGAGACAGCCTCTCTCAAGCCCCAGCCAGGCTTTGGAGGACTCTGCGATCGCGGAGCCCCATCCAGGGCCAGGCTAGGGCTTGGGAAACAGAATGCAGGGAGGGAAGTCCTTTCAGCCAATCACAACAAGGCAGAACATGAGAACGGAAGTAAGAACGGATTACATTACCGCTATGACATTTCTTGGACCGTTTTAAAAACGTTTCCACAAGCTTGGATCACTTTCTTATCCGTTCCCTCCGAGGAACACATATGGAACACTTTGAGGGGTATGTAGAACCCGATGGGAACCCGATGGGGACAGAAACGTCCGGTAAAGTTGAAAATGTTCCGTTCCAATTGGGTTCCAAAAATGTTCTCGGAACGCGATGCAATAAACTCCTAGGATTATTGCTTCTGGTGGTGGTAGTATAAGAGCTGGTCCCAACTCTCCAGAAAAGTACTTTCCTACAATGCACATTTAGGGTTGCCTGAGTGAAAACTGGGGAGGACTCTTGTATCTTTAATGGTTGTGTAGAAAAGGGAATTTCAGCAAATGCTGCTTGTCATACCACCAGGTCCTGGCATTTCTAGTTGGGGGTGGGGGATACACTTATTTTCAGATAGAAGAAATGTCACACTTTGAGGAACTAGAGCTATCTTATTCAGTGGGAAAGGAGGGGATCTGACAACAATGCTGAAGGAATTATGCAACCATATTTCTGCCATTTTATAAGAATCAGGGCTCCAGTGCACTGGCAGTCAGGCTTCTTTAATTAGTTTCTTGCCATCCCTAAACATTTAACACATTTTATTATCCATTATTTGGAATGGCTCTTTTTCTTAAAGCTCTGGCTAAGATTTTTCAAGTTCATAGTCTTCTAAAATAAAGCCAAAGCAGCAGCCACAATGACACAGTCCTACTCTGGAGTCTCCAAGGAGCATGCCAGGTCCAGGAATGGGATTTTGTTCCTGTAAATATGTTTGCATTATTTATTTTAATGGATAAATCATAATAGGAGAGACATCTGCTGTTAAAATGTGCAAACTGCATTCGCGCCTGCAGTCACTGCTTGTGAAAGATAACCAGCAAGAGCAGTCATGCTTAAGGGAGTATTGCAGGTATTAAGGAAAATCTTTTCGCAAGAAGAGGAGAGGAATTATATGAGAAGAGTCAATCCCTAAGTTGGGAATGAGGTTCACATTAGCCGTCACTTTGCTCACTACTAATAAACCCCTGAGTGTCACTTTTGCAGTCAAGTTCTTTCATTTCCATCCGAAAGGTTCCGAAGGAAAACCCCGAACAAACCGCCTTCCATATATTTTGTTGATACACCCAGGCAGCTTTTCGAAGAGGCAAAGAAGCTGCCGTCAGCATGTGTGCACATCTCATTGCTGAGGGTGCCCCTCAAACGTGCCTCCTTCATTTGTTCCTCCTCAGAATTAATATCTTTCTAAGCCTGATGGCATTTGAAAGCTCCCAAAGCTGAGATTAACTCCTTGGAGCTGGATTCGGGAGTGTGCCTCATTGCCAATGACTGGGCTGTGGCTCTGGGTTCCTCTGACTTAGTCGCAGCACAAGATTAATTGCCCGGCATTCTGGGAAGTTTATCATTGCCACCCTCGGCTCCGCCAATTTCACCTTTCCCTGGTGCTCTCCTTGCTAAAATTTTCTAGGAGAGCTCCTGTGATTGGTGCATAATCACTTACCAGCCATCTCTGCCCTTCTGCAGAAGGCTGTTCATAGCGTGACATTTCTGCAGCCATCTGTGCTGTGCACTGGGGCCTGTGTCTATGTGTGTGTATGTGTGTGTTTGTGTGAGACAGAGAGAGCAGGGTGTCTGCTTTGGGGGTAAACAACACCAACAACTTATGAAAGAAGAGGAGGTGGGGGAAGTGGAAGATGCAAGGCCAGTTTGTGATTTGTGGAAGCTGCTCAGTTGAGAGACTAGGGTGACCAGAAGGAGAGAAAGAAAATCGGCTTTGAAGATTCTTCTGTTCTTTTCCAGGCAGTCGCTCCACTACATCCCCCTCCCAAATGCCTCTTCCCTTTTGGAAGAAAAGGGAGAAGGGGGAGGAATAATTCTTGTGGTTGGAAAGGCACTTTGGAGAACAATCACCAGTCTCTTCACCTCGATTCTTTCAGCCTCTTCTAGTCCCTAGGCAGAGGTGGGTGGAGATCAAAGGAGCAGGCACCGAGGATCAAACTACATGCTACATTCAATGTGCCTTCCGATTTGCCCGTGAATTTTAAAGTAACAGCCAGGCCCCTGCTTCCATCTGGAGCCGTGGCAGGGGTTAATGCAGCATCAGCACTCCATTGCTCCTTGCCCTAGATGGGAAGCTGCAACTTCTCCCCCCAGCTTCAGGGAGACTAATATTTGTTGGGAGCCTGGACAGGGGGAAGAGTTAATGTCATCCTCTGCCTAGGCCATGTTCCTCATCTGGACTAAGGGGAATCCGCAGCTGCTGTTTATGCACACACAAACACGTGTGCTTTTAAGCGTGATATGCAGTTTAGGCATGGTGGCTTAACTATCCCCTCAGCCATGTACGCGGTCTTAGAGTAGATTCTCGGTCTCAGCCCTTCTGCCTCCAGTTGGGGGAAAGATACAAAGACTGGCTGATGTGGGTTTGTTGTGGGTTCTGTTCCATTATGAGCTAGAATCAGGAAGGTTTTTTTTAAAAAAGATGCCTTATTAACATAGCACACAACAGACATTTCTTTACAATCCACCATAGCATAGCTTGTTCACATAATGCAAACAGCCATTAACTTCCTGTTCTCTGTCCTTTTGAGAAGGAATAATGATCAGATGTTACACCCGTTTGATCATACAGCTTCCAGTAGACCTCTCCAGTGTGGTCCAGTTGGGCATTACTCTTCCTTCTTGTTATTTATGTACTCAATAAATGGTAGCCAAGTTTCAATAATGGTACATGTCTTCTCTCCCTGGAGTTCTTTATTGCAGGTAATTAATCTGAGGGCCTGCATGGCATAGTGGTTTGAGTATTGGAGGATGACTCTGGAGACTAGTGTTCAAATCTCTGCTTCGTCATGGAAATCCACAGGGCAACCTTGGGCAAGTCACACTGTTGGCCTCAGAGAAAGGCAAGGGCAAACTCCCTTTGAACAAATCTTGCTAAGAAAACCCTGTGATAGGTACAACTTTTATCTGGAAGGCTAACTGGCCTCTAAAATGTCCAAATACACCCCACAAACACTACCATCGGTGTAGCTTGGGTGGAAGGAGCCTGTGGGGCATAGTGGTTTGAGTGCTGGACTACAACTCTGTGGACTAGGTTTTGAGTCCACACTTGGCCACGAAACCAACTGGGTGACCTTGGGCAAGTCATATATTCTCAGCCTCCGAGGTAGGAAATGTCAAACTTCATTTGAACAAATACTATGAAGGAAACCCCATGCGTTTGTGTCGACATAAGTCGGAAACGATTTGAAGGTACACAACAACAAAAACAACAAAGCTGGGGCGGAAACTAGAAAGCCCCTTAATCAGGGGAGAAGAGTTTTAGCGATACTGAAAACATATACACAGATTGTATTTATATACTGCCTTTGGGGGCATAAAAGCTCTCAAAGTGGTTTACAATTAAAAACAAATCATACATTTACACAGTTTAAGTCTAGGCTACAAACCCGCACATATTGAGGCTGCTTAACTCCTCCTGATGTGAATGGGAGTTAAGCAGCCTATGTACACAAGGAGAACACAGACTCAGTCACCCCCATTAATCAATTACAGCCTTTTAAAAAAGAGCAGGAAAAGGTCTCAGATTCACCCACTCTCTTTCTGCAACAATCAATATTTTAAAGCTTTGTGTGGCACAAACCACAAGAGCAGGAGATCATTTGTGCCACATAAGTGTGAGGAATTGACAATGAAGTCATTCCAAATGATACTACACATTCGTATAACTTGAAAAATTGGACACACTTACCTCCAACCCCATGACGCTTAGAATGGCCGGGTCTGAGTTCACATAGGCTACAGACAGGATGAAACACACATACACACACATTCTCATGCAGTCACAGGAAAAAAATAAAAGCACACATAAAGAGCTGGAGGCCAAAATATATGTTATGTGGATGTTAAGTAAAACAATCTCCCACTTTAAAAATCAGAATTAGCTATGCAGGGTTGCAAATTTCAGCAATGCATGGGAGGAAATTAGCTGCTTAACCTATTCCCTTCTGGTCATTTCTCACCCCACTCTCATCAAATTGCATTTCCACAGGTGGGAGCAAAGTGGCAGTCTGGAAAGCTACAAAAATGATGGTTCATAGGCACTGCAGTTTTTCACGTCACACCTGTCAGAACAGCTTCAGATTTAGTGGCTTTGGACCAGTCTATCTGAAAGACCATCTTTCCCAGTATAAACCTGCTCGAATTTTAAGATCCTTGGGGAAGGGATTCTGCCATCAGAAGGATGTGGGAGACAGCATTCTTGGTCAGGCTATGGAATTCCCTCCCATCGGAGGCTTGGTTGCCCCCCTATCTATTTGTTTTTGGTGCCAGGCAGAGGATTCTTTGTTGAGTCTTAACAGGCCGCTGCAGGAGTTCTCTCACTTGGAGTATGCTGTTTTTCTATCAGTATTGTGTTTTAACTGCCTTTTCAACTTTTTCAAATTAATGTTTGTAATATGATTAAAAACACTTTTGTATTATCTGTTGTTTTAACAGTTTGGGGGTTTAATTTCTGTTGTGAGCCACCTTGGGTCCCATATTCTGAGAAATGTGGGATGAAAGTCAAATAAAATCACATCCATCAATAAATATTGGTGGAGCTCACTAGTAAGACTGTCTTGAGGATAGAGTGGAGCGGGGGGTCATTTTGTTGATGAGGCAGAAGAGAAAATGAAAAGGAAAGTGAGGTGAATGAGAAGGATTTGCTTTATGGCAGTCACTGCCAGCTGATGCTTGCCATTTCCTTGCTCCCAGATTGCCCCTTGGAATGACGCTCTGTCACTACCACTATTCAAATGTCCCTTTGAAGAAATTCAATCAACATGCAAGTGGTGGTATGGATGTACCAGCTAACGCTGCACCCAGTATTAGGCTTGCTGTGAAGTTCCTATCCCAGACCTTGCATGCAGAGCTGTATGTGAGTTAGAACCCAGTGCTATCAGGATTATCTCTTGCATCCATCTGCAGGCGTAAAGGCCTCCTCCTGTAGATGTTACTTCTGTGGGCATCATGACATCTGCATGACTGAGGAAAGTGCAGTTGTAGTCCAGAGGAGGCCTTTCAATACAAATATTTATTACTTAATTTTGAAGATTGCTTAAAACAAATGAATAAAAAAATCCATATGGAGAATCAACCCATCTATATGAAGAATAAAATATTAAAAGCATGGCAATAAAAATAATAAAAAATTGAAGTAGCAAAGTAAGAATGGAAAGAACATGTATAAATGAGTGAAATAAAAACTGAAATGAATGAAATTATAGAATAAAAATGTAAGAAACCTTGTAAAATCTCTATCAAGACAATCAGGTATGTGTTCCTTTTTTGCAGTTTTTATGAAGAAACATATTTTGGCCTACAGTGAATCATGGCAGATACATAGGTTGAAATAGAAGAGATTTGTAGATGCAAGATTTCAGGCCAAATGACAACAGAATGAAATACATGAATGAAGAGCTTTAGATTTGGATAGATAAGAGTTAGCATGGATAGAACTGCCATGGGTTCCAAAAGCAAGAACAGTACCATTTCACAGAGTTGCAATGGCCACAGAAAAAGGTCCTGTTAAATTTTCTTAGTTTTAAGTTCAGAATCTTCTGCTTGAAAAATGGAAATGAATTGCTGCAAATTAATTTGACAAATTGGATGCATTTATCCCCCACTGAAGCAGCAACAGCAAACAGACGAAGGGAGATGGATGCTTTCTCTTCTGTTATTACATCTTCTCTTTGATACTAAGGAGTGGTTTATCATCAAGCATGGAGACCTAAGGAGGTGGTTGAAAACAACCTGAGGTTAACCAAATGTGATGGGACTGGATGGGCAGACTGTGGCAGCCACTTCCTACCACTGCTCCCACCCCATTCAACCAGACTTGGATAGCTTCAGGTTTCATCCAGTACTTACTTAGCTCACCAAGCCTGGTATTGGCCTCACTTATTAACAAGGAGGTGGCAGGTGGTAGTTTCCATTTCAGCAGGATGGCAAATCCGTTCTGATTTTGGATTGTTGATAAGTAGCTATGCAAGATGATGAACCACTTTTTGGAGATAGGGTTCAGCACCTTGGACAACTCATTTAAACCCTGAGTGGATTGACTGTCCTGTTGGCATGGGGACCGCCAGTCACCATTAATGGTAGGGACATAAAAATGCTGCATCCCCCTATGATGTTGTAATGACTTCATCCTCTTCCAAATGATTTTTCTGTTGGGATACTCACACTGACTTTCCATGTGTCTTCAGATATTCTTTCTTCTTCTTCAACAGTTTTGTACATTGAATATTGTTTATTGGTGAATATTGTCAACAGTTTTGTACATTGAATATTGTTTATTGGAGTGTAATCCTACTTCTCATCACAACAGCCACGACAACAGTGCATCGACACCACAGTGTAATATGTAAATAGTAATTTGGATCAGATACAGCATACTACCAACAGAATCCCCTGAGCCTACCAACTGTTGTGGCTGTATGGGGTTAATGGGGCAGTTCTAAGTTTGTCTCAACACACTGGAGCAGTTATGTCACTGAGCTCTGGAGTTACCACCTCATAATCGTACTGCTGATGTTGTTGTTGTGTTCCTTCAAGTTTTGACTTATGATAACCCTAAGGTGAACCTATCAGAGGGTTTTCTTGGCAAGTTTCTTCAGAGGGCAGTTGCCATTGCCATCCTCTGAGGTGGAGAGACCATGAATTGCTCAAGGTCACCCAGTGGGATTTGAATCCTGCTCTCCAGAGTCATAGTGCTCAAAGCACCACACTGGCTCTCTCATAATAGTATCATGTCCCCTTTTTGCCACCTTAATTCTGAACTACCCTCACCCCCATAGCAGCCCTTCTTTCGCATTCATTCCCACATAACTGCCTCTAGGTTCATCTCTGGTTTCTGCAATGAGGTGGGGATCTCATCCTCTAGCTTTCCCTCCTCAGTCTTCTAACACATGGAAGACTGCCATGGCTACTACATTTCCCAATATACCACATACCTTCAACAGTCTAGAGTAGCATTCCAGCTACAGAGGCAACCAAGAGCTATAGGCAATCTGACATTGTTTCTGAGCATTTCCCTGTTTGGACTCTCTGTGTTGTCTGTCTCTCAGGACAGAGAGGGAAAAAAGAATGAAGAGCTGCCAGATTTCAATGGCAGTGAAATGACTTCTTTGTGAGCCGCTTTGGGTCCCACATCAGGAATAAAATGGAATTGAACGAATGGATTTTCTTCCCTTCCAGCACTGGGCTGTGACTTGGGGCAGGGTAGATAAAGAGTGGTAAGGGGAACCACACTGTGCAAACGATAGGGCAACTCTCTGTCTTCTTGCACTCTGTTGTGGGGGCTCACACACTTCCCTGATGGAAATGCAGGGGTCAGAAAGGACAATTTTCCAGTTCAGTCATGAAGAGCTAAAAATGGTCTATCATTAAGACACAGTGGGTTACCTTGCTTTGCTGCAACATTGCTAGCTAAAAATGAGGCCCTGGGACCACAGAGAGCCCACAGGTCATGCAGCCTTACAGATTCCACACTTCCATGTCTGTTCCTTTTTGAACTAAAAGGAGAAGGGTGACTTTTCTTTCCTTAATTGCTTACAAGAGAAGCAGGTTTAATCCCTTCCCTGCTATAGTTTAGCATTTAAAAATATCTATATTTTGAAAAACAAAACAAAACCTAGAAATGGACTTCTGACCACTTTATCTTTTTCCATTTTTGACAGTCCACAGGCCCCACTATCACAATACAGTTGCCCCACTACTACTACTACTACTACTACTACTACTACTACAGTAAGTAGATGCCAAGCTGTGAGCAGTTCTGCAGATTCTGCACACCAGTACCTTGAGTATCAGAAAGAAAGGAGGTAGGAAAAGGGGGGGATAATACTATGGCCTAGAAATGCAACAATACCTAGCACTAACAAATGTATCAAGCAGCACAGTTTAAGTGACCTATAATTATTCCCCATCATTTATCCACATATGCTGACCTCCTTGCCATGTAAAGTGATACTCTTATCAATCTTTGCATCTCATCCTTTCCCCCTCCCTCCCTTTTTCCAAAAGTGAAACTTTTTTAGTTTCAATATTATCTTAGCATCCTAGAGAATTTTCCCGTCATCATGGAGTTCCTACAATAAAGCCTTTACTTTGTTTCTTAATTCATGTCTTTGCTCCTTAACCAGGGCCTCCAGCTGCTGTATCCACTCTCAAACACCAAGAACACCGAAGGTAAAAGAAATCCTACATTTTGGGCAGGGAGAGAAAAGAAAGGAGCTTCCTTTAAAAAAAATATGGCAGCATGAGCTCTCATAGACTTCAGTACACAAACAAATAGTCACTATATATATGACTCCCTGCAACTGAAGACCTTTAGCTCAAACTATGGCCCAGACATACAGACCAAAGGGGTGTGCCGATAGTAGGGTTCGGGAGCTCGCATTAACCACATGATCCTGAACCCTAGCATGTAACAGTGGCAGCATCATGGTGGCATCCCATCCACACAGGCACCTCCATCTTGATGTAAGGGATGCGCAGTGTATACACATTGCTGTGTGTTGCTTACATCACTGGCGTGCCAATGGCGCACTTGTGATGTGTGCCGGGTGCCATAAAAAGACCACAGTTTTTCTGGGTTCTTTTTACTCCAGAGGGACGCCGCATGATTTGGCTGTTGTGGTGTCCCTCCGGAGTTAAAACAGATGCCTCCAGCCTGCCGTTTTCGGGAAGTCTGTCTTGGGCCTATATTATACTTCCTAAACACCATATCCAACTTATAGGGCTACTGTAAGCATATTATTATTATCTTATCAAACCCCAAACTGATAAATTCCCCCACTGTTGTCTTTCAAAAAAAGGTGAGCATGTCCCAAGGTTTACTGATGTTAACCAATGACTATTGTTTGATTAACATTGTCCATTTGTCCATTTCAGCAAACTCATATATCTTTACCAGCCAGTCTTCTTGTACTGGAATAACAGCTTCTGTCCATTTCTGGGCAAACACAATTGTCACTGCTGTAATCATATATTGTAAAATTCTTCCTTATTTCCTTTCAATCTGTGCTTCCATCAATTCCAACAAGTAAAATTCAGGTCAGGAATTTTATTTTTACAATATCCTCCAACATTACATGAGCCTGAGGCCAAAATTTCTGACCTTTATCACATGGTCACTGCATATGATAACATTTCCCAATCCTTTTATCACACTTCCAGCATTTGATAGTACAATTTTTAAATATCTTTGAAAGTCTTTCTGGTGCTAAATTCCACTTATACATCATTTTATTTTTAAAAAAGCAACAACGTTTCAGATAGTAACCCATAGCCCTGGTTAAGGATATTGTCCAAATCTCTTCCCACTTTCTGAATTATGTTTGAGTACCAATATTTTGTGCCCATTTTATCATATATTCTTTTAGCTGTTCATTTTCCATTTCTTTTCTTAACATTTTATACATTTCCACAGTTAAATCATGAGTTTCAAGTTCTGATTCCATCAGTTCAAAATCATAAGGTTTTTTTAAAAATGCATTTTAAACCTCTCAACCAATTGTTTTCTGAGACGGACGGTCTAGAATATCAGTAAGCAAAGGGATCCTGTAGCACCTTTGAGACAACAGTGTGAAAGATGTTGTAGCATATGCTTTCATTAACTTATGAAAACTTATGCTACAACTTCTTTCACACTGTTGTCTCAAAGGTGCTACAGGATTCTTTTGAGACAACATGCATCTGCAAAAGTAGGCCAATTATACAAAAGCTTATGATGCAACCTCATTTGCACAGTTACCAGAATCTCCTCCTTCAGGAAGGGAAGGCAACACAAATTGGTCAGGTTTGAAAGAAACTTCTACTTGTGATGCAAAAACCTCACCAGTATCTAGAATGAGTCCCACACACACCTCAAGATGAGAGGGACGTTGCTGATTTAATGATCAGAATGGCACTTCTAGAAGGCTTTGGAAGAAGTTGGGACAGTTTCATACTCCTTGCTCAGTATTGAGATTTTTTTGATCAGAGATACATCACAAGGCAGGAGCAACAAAGAGATGGAAGTTTATTTCCTGTACAATGCAAGGAAAGTATAGAACACCAGTGGTGGCTAGGGCAGTGAGAAGTGTTAATGTTATCTCCTTCTCCCACCCACTTACAGAGCTCTGGCTGAAGCAAAAGTCTCACCAAGAGCAGGTTCAGACCCTGATGAATTTTTGAGGTGCCAGTCTCCCCCACCTGCTGTTGTCCAGCAGCAAATCTACAGGATAGGTGTTTCAGGAGACATTGCAATGCAAATCCTTCCAAAATCTTTCTCAATTATGGTAAAAGTTTATATAGGTGCTTGTACAGACCACCATAAAGCGACGTACTGGTGCCAATTCTAGGGTTAGGGAGTGTGCAGCAAATGCATGCTCCCTAACCCTAGTTCATGTGGATGGTGCCATTGTTATACGGTGCCGTCCACACAGGGTGTGATGTCTCCATGCTGCTGGAGGGAACTTATCGCGCCTTTCCAGAAGCACAGAAAGGAGCTCCAAAATGGGAGCGGATCGTTCCCGTGGGAACTACACAGCAGCAAGTTGCAGACTAGCAACTTGTTAGCACATCTGTACTCACTTCCTACTGTGAGGCTCAGAATGTTTGAAGAGGGCTGGAATTTCTCACTAATATAGGTGTGGGACAGACCGCCAAGAAATGGCAGTCTGCCGGCGCCTGTTTTTGCTCCTCAGGGATGGCGCAGCCCCCAAATGCTGTGCCACCACTGCGGAGCAAAAAGAACCCAGAATTTCTGGGTTGTTTGTGCACTGCCACAGTGATGCCACGAGTGCGCCATTGGCACACTTGTGATGTAAGTGATGCGTGGTGCTGTGCAGATGCCAGACGGTGCTTATGTCACAATGGCGGTGCCCATGTACACGGGGCTCCACCATTGTTATACTGCTGCCATGGAGTAGGGTTGCTCCACCCCTGGGTAACCCTACTATGTGTCCAGGCCTGCGCAAAGTGCCGGTCTGGATCAGGCCATAATTTAATCTGCACAACTTCTTCTGTGTGCTATTTTAATGATTATGATGAACTTCGGATGTTAGGGTTCTATCTTTTCTCAACCTCTCCCCATTTTGTGTGACATCCAGATTAAGTTTGGAGAATGCCAAACTTAGAACTTTGTGTCATTTTGACTGCCTTTCCTAATAAGGATTTTCTTCTCACCATCCAGGAATATTTTGCTTTTATCAGATACTTGCCCCTGTATTGCAGTTCCATTTTTTTTACACAGTCTCCATACCCCACTACTTCAATCCTTATTTGATACAAGAGAGGGAAATTATAAGTATATTTAGCTTTCTCTGTTCCAGAAGAGACTACATTAAACTCTCTTTGTTTCTGGTACCCTGTGTGTATATATGTGAGTGGGCTGCTCTCCACAAAATCTGATTCCAAATAAAATTTGTTAGCCTTTAAGGTGCAACAAGACAGTTTGTTGTTCGCTTACAAAATGCCTCTTGTGTCCCTCTTGTGTATGAAATCCCCATTAAAGCATCTCTGCCAATGCACAAACTCTCCTGGCAACAAAAGGATTGTTTGAAGAGAATGCTACCAAGAGAATCAAAGGGTTAGCACGGAGAAAGAAGCACCCTCCTGCCATACCAGGGAAAATTAGCAGCAGAGGCAGGGTTCGGAGGCTGCGAAAAATCAATAGTGCTCTCTGGAAATGCCTGCCGCTCATCAAGGAGCCTGTCATTCAGGAGCAGGGTCAGTGGCTCTGCACAAGAGTAACATCTGCGTGAGGCATGGAAAACCTGAAGAAGTAAGCATCCTCCAGAGCTGAATTAAGCTGGATAAGAGAAAAAGAGGAGCCATGTTATTGTTTGCAAGGCAACAAAACAACCTAAAACCCCAAATAAACATTTTTTAAAATGCATTCTAAGAGGCCAGAAGCACCTCAGTGACTAAAATGTCTATTAATTATGGCATTAAAGCTTCTCTGTGTGAGAATCGGCTTCATCTAATGCAGAAAGTGTTCTAGACTGGTGATTGACATAATACATGGACACAGGTGCGGAAAAGAGATTTACACAGTGGAATCAAAAGAAAAGAAGAAAAGGCCAAAGAAACTGTTGGCCTGTGTCAGTCCTCTGTACAGCACAAATGAATTTCAGCTCTAGTCAAAGAAAGTCTCTCCTGCTCCTAGAACTATCAGAAAGAAAAGGGTCCCACACAACTGGCACTCGTCACTCCACATGAATGTTCATAGTTAAAAAAAAACACCATTATTTTCTGTAGTGAGTAAAGCTACTTGCTGTCCTGTCCTGGTTAATTTTGTGAACAATTTCATACATCACACGGCCTTGGTTTGTCCTCGAGTAGATATTAAAAATGGAATCCCAGCCAATCTCTGCTCCCCAACAAATGTAACATTTTTGCAAACTTTGGGCCCAAACAGACAGGCCAAAATAAAGCAAATTGTGTAGCTCAGTTAGAAAATGTGCTTTCCATGCTGAAAGTTAACAGGCCTTCAGATAAAATTATTTTGAGTAACAAGGTTGAGAAAGCCATCCATTTGAGGCTTTAGAGCAATGGTTCTCAACATTCCTAATGCTGCAACCCTTTAATACAGTTCCTCATGTTGTGGTGACCCCCAACCATAAAATTATTTGTTTTATATAATTTGAAATATGTGTTTTCAGATGATCTTAGGTGACCCCTGTGAAAGGCTTGTTTGGCCCCCAAAGGGGTCATGACCCACAGGTTGGGAACTGCTGCCTTAGAGAGCAAGCACTAATCCAAATCGAACAGATAGCTCAATGGACCAAGGATCTGGTCAGCATAAGGCACCTTCTTAGACAAGTCCAAATTAAAATGTAAAGGATATGCATAGTCATGAGTGTTTTGATTTACTTGACAGACTTATATTTAATCACAAGAACTGCATAACATTTGGCCAATGAAGACATTTTGTGTGTCTAGCTGTCCATGTCAGGGGCATCTATCCATTGCAAGCAAACCAGCCAACTGTTTGCCAGGTGACTCATGTGGAAAGAATTTATATTCCCTCACCCAACATGCTATGCTATTCTTCTGCAAGTCTTGGCATCTGCTGGTACTTAAGTTGTAGCCAGCAAAAAATGTTGCCTGCACTAAAGCACTCCTATACAGTTGCAAGAGACAATTGTTACATTTATTAAATCAGGTCTTCTATTTTCTGGGAAACACTTAGTATATTCTCTAAAGAATAGTCTTATAATTCTCATGTAACTCATATTTGGAAGCAGTTATATATAAACCAAACTTGAAATGGCTTTTTTGGGATCATTTGTTTCAATTGCCATTTCTTCTCCCTAAGAATCATGGGAAGATGACTTTCTGTGCTGGTGAGAATTCTTTGCCACAGCATTCCTAGAGCCTTCTCACAAAATGACAGCTCCCAAAGTTCTTCAAGAAAACCTAATGACATCCAACCTATCAAATCAGTGGCTGTTTTACCAAACGGTGTTTTGGATTAGATACTGGTTATGCACTAGTTTGCCTTTTAGTCTGCATTATACACACAAAGCAACTAGTAATATTGCTAATTTTTACTGTCAATTAACAAACATTATGGTACTGGAACCTGTACCATAAAATCTAAACTAAACTAAAATCTGCAAACAAATATGGAAAACAAAACAATTGCCCACAGACTAAAAAAAGATCAGTATATATTCTCATTCCCATTTTTTAAAAAAGGGAAATAAAACAGATTGCGGTAACAACAGAACCATTGCATTAATTTCCCATGCTAGCAAATTCATGCTTAAAATTCTGCAGCGAAGACTCCTACCACATATGGAGTGAGAAATTCCAGAAGTCCAAGCTTAGTTTAGGAAAAGAAGAGGAACTAGGGATCATATCACAAACATACACTGGATAATGGAGTGTACCAGGGAATTCCAGAAGACAATCACCATGAGCTTGATAGACTACAGCAAAGCCTTTGACTGCATAGATCATGAAGAACTATGGACTACTCTTAAAGAAATGGGTGTACCATTACATTTGATAATCCTGCACTCAGGACAGGAGGCTACAGGTAGAACAGAATACAGTATAGAGAAACAGAATGGTTCCCAGTCAGAAAGGGGGTCAGGCAAGGCTGAATTCTATCACCCTGTATGTTCATCTTGTATGCAAAAAACAGCATACGCAGTGCAGGATTAGACTCAGTGAAAAGAGGACTTAAGATCAGAGAAAGGAATATCAACAATCTAAGGGCTCATCTACATTTGCCAGAATACTCCAGGATGCCATCATAGGATGGCCCCAAATTCCATCCGAATCCTCCCTTACCTACTGCAGCAAAATGTCGCAATGACAAGTGGCTCTCTCTGCAAGCTGTGGGTGTAAATTGCTCTCAGATTAGAACGAGGTGCCCAGCCTTGTTCTGACTTCAAAGCAACCTGTGCCCACAGAGCGACTGGGCAGGGATGCTCATAGGGATTGTATAGGAAGGCAGCCACCTATTGTCACCACATTTTCCTCTGGGTCCTCTGGGAAACCCAGAGCAAAAGGTAAGTTTTTTTTTAAATCCCAGACAAGGGGTGGAAACCTTGAACTGGGTGCAGGCATTGTGTAAACAGCCCAGACCCAATTCAGGGTTTTGGAACTGAGTAGTATAAACAGTTCACAGCCAGCCTGAGGGGAATCACCATGTATATTGGTATATGTAGACAAGCCCAAAGGTATGCAGACAACATCATACTACTAGCAGAAAACAACAAAGATTTGGAACAATTACTAAAGAAAGTCAAAGAAGGTAGCGCAATGGCAAGTTTACTGTTGAACATTAAGAAAACAAAACTAATGACCATGGAGGATTTATGTAAAATCAACCTGGTCAATGAGGAAATTGAAATAATTAAAGATTTCCCAAACCTTGGATCAATTATTGCTCAGACTGGAGATTTCAGCCAAGAAATTAGAAGATGACTGGGACTGAGGAAGGCAGATATCATCATCATCATCATCATCATCATCATCCCACCTTTCTCCCAAGGCTGGGACTCAGGGCGGCTTACAACATTAAAAAAAAAACACCATACAGTTAAACACATACAAATATAGTATATTAAAATAGAATTAAATTGCAATTAATAATTAAAACAAATTCAATGCTAAAATCTAATTTAAAAAGATTAAAATGCTTAAACTACATTAAAACAATATAACAGCACCCCATCACTTGCCTTAAAAACTTTCTGTTTTTAAAAGCCTGTCTAAACAAATAGGTCTTAGCCTGCTGGCAGAAGGATAACAAAGAAGGGGCCATCCTGGCCTCCATGGGCAAGGAGTTCCAGAGTCTAGAGGCAGCCACAGAAAAGGCCTTCCAACCGTGCTTGTGATGGTGGTGGGATGGAGAGAAGGGCCCAGGACGGCTCATATAGGGACATACGGTCTGTCAAATAGCCTGGACCTGAGCCATATAGGGCTTTATAGGTCATCACCAGCACTTTGAATATAAAGGATATGAAAGAACTAGACAAGATCCTTAAGTACAAAGATGTAAAACTTAACACTAAAGTTAGGATCATCCAAGCCATTGCAGAGGGCTCATGGTGAAAAAAGTGGACTGGATGAAAATGTGATGCTGGAAAAGAGAGATGAAGATACCATGGACAGCCAAATAGACAAAGAAATGGGTTCTGGAACAGATCAAACCTGAGTTCTCCTTGGAAGCTTAGATGACAAAATTGAGGTTGTCATAATTCAGCCACATCACAAGAAGACATGACTCACTAGAAAAGACAATAATGCTAGGAAAAGGAGAGAACAGTAGAAAGAGAGGAAGACTGCATACCAGATGGATAGACTCAATCAAGAAGGCCATGGGCATGCGCCTGCAGGTCCTGAGCAGAGTGATTGAGGACAGGGGAACTTGGAGAGGTGTCATTCACAAGGTCATCATGAATCAAAGCTGACCTGAGGGCAGTTAGTAACAACAATAACAAGCTGGAACCTAACTTTATGGAATGCCACTCAGCTTATGAAACTTAACTTTATGGAATTCCACACAGAGTTCTGAGGAAAAAAGATTGATGCTTGCAATTTACATTTGCAAAGGATGCTGATGTGGAAGGCACAGTGCCCCACAGGGGTCAGTAACACAGACATCAGTCTGCAAACATATTAGCTAACTCCCTTGGCAGATGCTAATAAGCAGGAAAGACATCTTGTGAGAGTTTATTGGCAAATGCTGCAGCCAACGTGTAGGTAGCACGAATACAGAGAAGACCATTAAAAGTTTCATGAAAATGGATTTTAGAGCTACTTGCATGCTGCAGCTCACACTGGCGGGCATCCTGTTGGTGACATATGTAGAGGTAAGTCCACCTTACCCCTGCATGTCTTATTTTGGACACTGTGGTTGTTGGTGTTCTCTTTTATCTACTGCAACAACCAAAGGTTGCCAACAAACTCACTGTTCATCCAGTGCACCCTCCCCATGCAGCCACTTCATTCTGTGGCGGGTGGAGAACATCTGGTTCTTTCTGAGCAGCCAGCTGCAGAATGATTACATCATCTGCTGAGACTTCTGGAGGAACCTGGCAGATCTCATTGGATGAAATCATTCTATGTCTGTCTCAAATCCCTTCTCAATTTCCACCAGCTATGGAATGGCCATGGGGGTTTGCAGTGGGTAAATGGTGAATCTGGAGGTGAAGGTTGAGTGGAGATATGTACCATAGTTCATGGGGGACTATTATGGTGCTCTGAGATCCACAGAATTTCAGCCATTGTGTGTCCCCACTCCCTGTCAGTGAAGTTTCTGGTAGAAGGCTACATTTAGTTTCTCTATTTCTCCTGTTGTTAATCTCTTTAGTATGCTGGGAGTTAAGCACATGGAAAGGAAGTTTCAGCCCCTGGAGAGTTTCTGCACAGAGCAATGTTCCCATTTATAGCCCTGTAGGACCAGGGTGTCCTTCCAAGATCCTACAGAGAAACGATCACAAATGGAAACTTCATGACTGTGAACATGACTGGCTTTTTTAACAACTCTGGGTCAGATGACAGATAACAGGGGAATTATCAATATAACTAGAAACCAGAGAAGTAGGAAGTAGGTAGACTTAAAATATCACTCTAAGATTTTGTTGCTAGTTTGTGGCTGTGCTGCTTTTCTCTAAAAGAAAACAGACCCATTCATCTTCTCAGTCAAAGGCCTGTCTGAATGTCCTTTGCATGCCTGGCAGTTTTAATTCACTCCATATAGACTATGCATCAGGTAAAATGAGGCAAAAAACCCATACCAAACAACACTCCTAGATGTTTCTTTTATATAATCTAACATCTGGAGACAATCTATTAATTTAACAAACAAACTTTTATTTTACAAGATCAAAGGGTCAATTAGAATCAGAAAATGAAGAAGATGGAGAAGGTTCCTGGACCAGAAGGTCACCAAGGAGACAGAGCCTGTGGAACAGGGATGGAAAGAAGAGTAATAAATATTCAAATCTCTGATGAAAAGAAGGCATCCTAAATGTCTGGAAACTCTGACAAAATTTTTCACAGTTTGGGATTTATTCTGCATGAAAAAACATACATAGGGTTTTTTGTTGTTGTTGTTGTTTTTGGCATAGAAAAATGGCATTTTCCACAAAGAAGAGTTTTTCTTTAGGTAGAAAGAAAATTTCCTGTGCAGAAAAGTTGTTTTGGTTGTTTTTTTTAAAATAAAGAAAACAGCATTTTCTGTACAGAAAACCCCACTTTCTAGGTAAAAAATTTCCACTTGTGAATTTATTTTCCAGAATAAACCAAATAGTCCTTGAAAATTGTGATTGGCTTTCTCACGGTGAGGAATAAAATGGTTAAATTATCCAGTCTTGCCCTACTGTAAAATTCCTTTGTGCCTTTATGCTGGTATAAATGATGTTATATGGACAGTTGCACTTTCTTGGTGCCTGCACAAGTGTGATATCCTATTCAGGGTTGTACAAGCCAATGTAGTGTTTTGTAAGTTGTTCTGCTCTCTAGGAAGTTCTATAAGTGCTGTCCTTAGGAGTTCAACTGACTGTTTGCAATAGAAGAGCGAACAGTTATACCACTTTTTTCCATGACTGGTTGCACAAGTCGTACTACTTGTTTCCATGACTAGTTGCACAATGGTTTAATCCAGCAACTCTTGCATAGCTCTGCTGGCATAATTTTACCCTAAACAACTAGTGAAAAGGTTCAATTTGGCAATTTTTGATGCAGTGACATTTTTGACCATTTTCATTAAGTTTCAGGAGGAACACTAAGAAGGGAAGCCCAAAACCGCATTGAAAAGATGAGCGTTGAGGAAAGGTTTGACAGAAGTTTGTATGTGCAATTATTTCTGGTAACCATTCCACAGTGACCATAATTTGGTAACCATTCCAAATGGCAGGATCATTTAAGAGAGCACAGGACAGTTGGGTAGAGGTGAACAACTGTGTGGGGGCCAAGGGCCAATTTTTCATCCAACAGCAAGGCTTTTGCATTGCAATCTCACTCGAAATGGCAGCACAAAGTGGAAAATGCAGATATTTGACAATAGTACAGGATTCTAGAATATTTGTGAGCTTTTTCATTGGGGTAATGTGGTCACCCCTAACTGTCCCAGTGACCACTCTGGCTGCCATATTTTGGACTAGTTGAAGTATCCGGACTAAGTACAAGAATAGCCCTATGTAGAGTGCATTGCAGCAATTGAGCCGTGAGGTTACCAGTTTCTAATTAATAATAGATCAATCATCAAACTCAGGTTGGAAAGTTCAGAACTGCCTGTCTCCACAAAAACCTTGCAGAACTTTCTCCAAAGCTATTTCCCCACTAATACCCAATGTTATGCATACGGTAACCTCAGATTATACTTTTTTAAGTGGTAGCAACCCATTTATGAAGTGGTGGACCACATTTTCATTTACCCAGGCTATTTAGTATTTTAATCCTTAAAAATTATGACAATGATTTTTTATTTTTAACAAAATTTGGCACCCACTTATCTGTTATGCTGGTTGCAACTGAGATTAATTCGGTATACAAGCTCCTCATGTAAATTTATGGGAAGATGTCACTTCATGTATAAAACAATGGGAAGAACATTGAGAATATGGGTTTCACATTGAAAGTTTTTCATCTCCTGCTGTAAAGACTGGAATAGTCTTTTGTTTGATTATCTGATATATATATATATATATATATATATATATATATATATAGTATTTTTAAAAAACCCTGAGGTGATTTTGGGTTTTTTTCCCAGGGCTTTAAAGGTGTTTTCAAAGTAGTCTTAAGCTTCTGTGAATTTTTGTTATTGTTTTAGCTACTCTCAACTAGTCTGGAAATCCTTTTCATGGAATTTAGAGGATGGGACAGACGTGTTTCAAATGAACAATAAGAGAACAACTGCAGGAGCCTTATCACACAAGAAAACAAAGCTGGCACGGAGCTGGAGAGTTGTGGCTTTCTCCTTGCCTTATCACAAGACATTGTAGTGTTTCTGTTCACTTCCTGAAGGAGATGGTCATAGAAGCCTGTTGTGTTGAATGGATTTTTCACAACCGTCTCCCATAGGAAGAGAACTGAAGTGTTATAACTTCATGCAGTAAGGCACAGAAAAAGCCAACACTCTTTGGCTCTGTTTCTGCTATGTTTTCTCATCTGATAAGGTTATAGGTCATGGTCACTATCAAATGAAAGCTTTCATCTTCTAAGCAACCACCTCCCCACCAAGAACTACAGTAATTCTTCCCAAGTGTCCACAAGCACCATCTGTGTTCCATCATGTAAGACTGCATACTTCCTGGCATTTTGCACATCTGTTTGCACACCTCCATTCACAAAATTCAAACTAGATAGCATAAATGTACAACACTATAAATATAACTAATAGCTATTATGTATAAGACAGGCATGGAATGTAAAGGATGTTTTGTCTGCTGGAAGAATGTCTTGGGTTGTGTTAGGTTGATCAGTTTTAACCAGGCAAACCAATTATGGAGTTACTGGACTTTTCCTTTTTCTACATGGGGTGACCGGTAACTATTTCTCTCTGTGGGAGAAAGTAAATGTATTCACACTGGGACACTCCTTTCAGCTGCCAAACTATTTAAGATCAAACTTGCTTCTTTCCATGAGCCCTAACCTGGTTCTGTTTTGTCAGCTGCAAAATAGGTACATTCACACTTCTAGAAAGCGTTCCCCACCCACTCCTGCCTTTGGCTTTATGAAGACTTTAATCCTGAGCAGAGAATGTTTACACTGCAGTCATCCAGCTGAGAGGATATTGGATCCAAGCAACCCAGCAATTACTAGGTCACTGTTCAGTATTCTCACTTGCTAAGAAAAAGCAGGATGTGCTGCTGATGCAATGTGACAGTGACAGTGGCAGCCACCATCCCTCTCCTTCCGCCTCCCCCCTCCAATCCGAGTCAGAGGATTCCTAAGAAGCACATCTGCACCATCGCTGCCTGGTTGTCACTGGATCCATATGAAGTCTGGACTGCTCTTTGGAAACCACTGTTCCTCATCTATGCTGAGAACCAGCATCATGTTATCAGAGTCAGGTTGGGTTCCCAGAGGTCAGGGCCTGCTCCGTCTTCCCAGTCCTGAGGATGGGGGGGGGTAATCATAGGATGCGAGTGCTGCCTTGAAAAGAATATATATTTTTCTCATTTGTCTTTTTTATTTGAATGGCATACTCTGTGCAATCTCAGTTGATGCTTAAGATCATGCTTAATTACCTCACTGAGGCCTTCCCTTCTAACACCGCCTTTGCAACATCATTAGGACCCTCCTTCTCACTAAACCTCAGGTTTGGCCTTGCAGTTTCAGGGTCTGGGATAATCCTAACCTTGCAACCCTAGAGGCAGGGCTACATGGAAACAGATTGATCCATGCAGAGCCTCTAATGTGTGAGTCTCTGTCAATCAAGAAAGCAAAGGGAATGAAGGTTAAAGCCAAATGAGTAAAGATTCTGTTTTGAAATACCATGCTCGGTGAGTACTGCAGAACCTGTCCTTGGAGTCCATGTATTTATCTTGGCCCAGGATGCCCAATGATTGCCTAGAAAAAAAATCAAGGTGTGCTTCTCTCTGGGCATTGCAAAGAGGAGGAAGCAAGGCTTTAAACAGTTTCCTTCAGAGAATGCCAGCAAGCTTAAAACAGCAAACATGTCCCACAAGATGACACCTTCAGAGACTGAGCACAGCTCTTTGGCTGAGTGCATCCCTAGGTTGTGTGTGTAAGCTAGGGACCATTGTAGAGAGCTTTAGCAGATCACAGTGCCTCCAAAATGTTTGAAAGCAATAGTGCTCTCTCTCTCTCTCTCTCTCTCTCTCTCAATCACACACACACACACACACATATACGCATACACACAGAGCAGTTGTCTGCAGTGAGTTTGCTCAGGTCAAGGTCAGAGTAACACAACACAACATTTCTGAGGCAATCAGAGAGAAAGTGAAAAATTCACCCCCAACAGAGACGGAGGATGTGCCACTACAAGAATTGCTAACAGTACGAAGCTAATAAATAAGGCATTAATTTGTGTAACATATATTATGCACATAACAGGGAAATTTGTTTTCGGGGAGCGGGGAAACCAAGGAAGCAGGTATAATTTTTGTGCAGCATAAGTCCTGAACTAGGAAGATTCATATCGGTTCAGGATTCTCCTCATCAAGGTTTCCCAACACTTGAGAAACACTTCTTCCAAATGTTTTCTGAATATTTTTGAATATTCTTTCCAATCCTACCTTGAAGTTTCAAAACTCATTCCTTTCTTATATAATATTCTAGTTTAAAAGCTACATGTACCACTGATTTATAAAAGTACAGTTGGCCCTTTATATACATGGATTTTTTTATACACAGATTCAAGCATCCACGGTTTGAAAATGTTCAAAAAAAGTATAAATTTCAAATATCAAACCTTGATTTTCCAAATTTTACAAGGGACACGTTTTTGCTATGTCTTATTTAATGGGACTTGAGCATCCACGGATTTTGTTATCCATGGGGGATCTTGAGCATCCACTCCAGTGTATAACAAGGGTCCACTGTACCATGAACTGAATAACAAAGTTAATTTGTACATGATATGCTTTATAAATTACCATATTTCAAAGACAAGAAAATTCACAAATAAAATTTTTACAGCACTCTCATTTAACACTTCCAAACAACTTGAAAAAAACTTCCAAACATTTATGGTGGCAGTGGCTGATTCAGTGTTTAGTATGAATGAGCAGTGGCAAGGGACTATATTTTTGATATAGCTGGTAATAGTAACCACCAGCCATCAAAGGCCACAGAATTGATTAGGTTATATGGTGATATCTTCATTTTGCATACTTTTCCAATGCACTATTTTCACCTGATTTAATGGTGTTCATATAACAGTCCCAAAGGGTCAAACGCAGTCTGATTTCAAATTCTTTTTCTTATTTAATATATTTGTATCTTATGGCATTTCCTACAATGATGAGAGGAGGGAAGGAAGGAAGGAAGGAAGGAAGGAAGGAAGCTGTCCCAGAGGGAAATATTCTCAAAGCAAAATCCAGTCACCAAGCAATCTGAACAAGACAAATGATATTTCAGATCTTTATATTGTCATGAATTGTATCTTGAATGGCCTGTCAATCATACACTTGAGTTAAATGTTGCACACCAATTCAAAATGGGGATAAATTAACAGAGAGTAATTGTAAAATTGGGTCAGAGCAGTAACTCATTTATCAGAAATACTTTCAGAATAAGAAACCTAGGAGCAAGGTCCTTGTGGAGTGGTCTATTCATCTTCTATCCTTGATACCCATCTTCTAAAACAGAAGGGGGAATTGTGAGCTCCCCAAAGATTGTTGGACTGCAGCTCTCAGCAGCTGTAGCCAGCATTGCCAATGATGAGGAATGCTGGGAGCTACAGTTTAACAGCCTGGAGGCCTGCAGGAGTCTCATCCCTGTTGCTGAAAAATACCATGCTGTACACAATGATGATATCAAGGTTTCGAAGCCTTTCATGCCCAGCATCCATAGTTTTTTGTGACTTTTTCAGGCTATGTGACCATGTTCTAGAAGAGTTTATTCATGATGTTTCATCTGTATCTGTGGCTGGCATCTTCTGAAGATGCAAGCCACAGCTGAGGCGAAATGTTAGGAATAAACTCTTCTAGAACATGACCACACAGCCTGAAAAACCCACAAAAAACTATGGTGTTTTACAGACCGTTGCTTTGCGGCAGTCTGCCGGCGCTGCTCTTTGCTCCGCGAGGGAGTCGCAGCATCCAAACCATGCGACTCCCGCGCGGAGCAAAAAGGAAGCTCCAAAATGGAGCTTCTTCCTGCGGCGCCGTTATGACGCCGCAAGGTGCCCATGGTGCACTCGCGACGTCATAACCGCCGCGACACGTCTGGATGCTATGCATCCAAGACGTAAAAATGGCAGCGGCCGTGTGGAACGGCCGCCGCCATTTGTCACAGACTGAGTTCGTGATAGGGCAAGGGGCGTCTAGAAGAGACGCCCCTTTTTTAAAATGGGATGTCCTCAGGACGTCCCTAGTGGCGGTTTGTAACCCGCCTATGTAACAAGGTTTGGCCAGCAATTGCCTATTCACATAGAGGGTGGGAGTGGGGCAAGGATTGTTTCCTTTTAGGATAAAATTAGTCCATTTATAAGGTAGCTGAACTTTCTACTGTATTTTCTCACCACAGTTTCTTGCATCATGCCTCGCACATTGTGCTTTTTACATGAAAAGGAAAGAACAAATATGACTGCCACTGCCATGGTATCTTTGTTCCAAAAAATCGGAAGGCCATTTCAGTCAAAATGACTGGTAAAGGTTTTTTCTATCTGAGCTCTTCCCCTCATTTAAGATCTCTGTAGTACATTCCCAGAGTTTTGAAAAGTTTCTTTTTTAAAAACTACACGTCCTAGAATCCCTTGGCCTGCCTGGCCACTGCTAGCCATGTCAGCTGAAGGATTCTGGAAATCAAAATAGGAATTTCCCCAGTCTCTGAGCATTCATCTATGCCTTCTCCCTATTGCACAGTTTTGCACAAGGATTTGCTTTCTGGATCCTGTTCTAATCTCGATTTTTCACACTGTTCTCTGACCTCAGCACTGCACTGCAGCATAAAGAGATTCCCTCCCCACAAGACACACATTTTGAAGCACTTTCCCTAGGTGAGATGCACTAATGAACTGTGGAGAAGATCAATAGACCGATTGGAAATGCTGTCAGCCCCAAGGCAACACCTCCTGTATTATCTCTAATCATGTTTTGAACTTTTGTCTTGAAAATGTTACCTGAAAGGAGGAGATGGCTGGCAGGTCTTAAATATCTGAATTTATTTATTTAACTTTTTAAACTGCCCAGTAACCAAAATATTTTCTAGGCTCTTTACAACTACATTCAAAAACATAAAACATAGAGGACCAAAAGCAGTCTACCCTGCCCAGAACATCAGCTACCTCACCTGTACTAGATGGAAAAAGAAAGGTGGTATTAGGTGTTACCCACATTTTGGAGGCATACTAGCATATGTCTGCATGCCATTCTTTCACTTTAGGAATTCAATGAATCTCTACACAGCTCCTGGCTTAGGGGCTACTTAGGGGGTGTGAAAAATCACCCAGTCTCTACTTACTTGGCAGTAGCCACTGCAAAAGATGGAATTCTGTTCCTCTGTTGCTGAGGAAGCTCCTGTTTCCATCCAATCCCTCATGTGAGAGATCTCCGGCACAAAGGGGAATATAATTAATTTTATATTGTTTTGTTTTGTTTGTATGCTGCCTTTAGGCAAGATGGCTCACAAGGAAAGAAAAATGGGAAAACTTTAACCACTAAAAAAAGCACAATTAAAAATCCCCATACTGTGACAGAGACCTTATTTCTGCCTGTTGCAATAGGGATTGCTCGTGGGAGGGGGTGGAAATGGCATGCCATTCTATGTCTGCAGGTAATTCAGTAGTTTCATAGAGAAGCTGAAGGGCGTGGGGGATAAAATGGCACCTTGGGAACCACAAAATGTAATTGCCAAAGACAAAGATATGCCCCCAGCACCAGCTTGCAGATTCAACCAGCAAGCTAAGGACACAATTACTCTGATCGTGTACCTACAGATCCCAATTCACACTTCCTGTCCTGCAGGATACTAAGGTGTGATAATATTAAAAGACAGAGAGGTCAAAGAGGACCAACAGATTGGGATGACTTCAGGCACCACCTGGAATACTGTGTCCAGTTGTGGGCACCACAGTTCAAAAAGGATGTTGAGAAGCTGGAGCGTGTCCAGAGGAGGACGACTAAAATGGTGAAGGGTCTGGAAACCATGCCGTATGAGGAACGATTTAGGGGGCTGGGAATGTTTAGCCTGGAGAAGAGAAGGTTAAGAGGTGATATGGTAGCCCTTTTTAAATATTTGAAGGGATGTCATATTGAGGAGGGAGCAAGCTTGTTTTCTGCTGCTCCAGAGAAGAGGACCCGGAGCAATGGACGCAAACTACAGGAAAAAAGATTCCACCTCAACATTAGGAGGAACTTCCTGACAGTAAGGGCTGTTTGACAGTGGAACACACTCCCTTGGGAGTGTGCCGGAGTCTCCTTCCTTGGAGGTCTTTAAACAGAGGCTGGATGGCCATCTGTCGAATATGCTTTGATTGAGAGTTCCTGCATGGCAGGGGCTTGGACTCGATGGCCCTTGTGGTCTCCTCCAACTCTATGATTCTATGACTTTATCTCTCTCTCTTGGCACAGGTCAGGGTCACAAAGACAGTGTCTGTTCCACAGCCAGGCATCATTTCAAACAAGTGGTTCAGTTTCATAGAAGAATGGCTGTAGTTGCAGAAGAAACCATTGAACAAGCACCTTATTTGCAAAGGGCATTTGGCAACTGGCCTCTAAGGAGTACTCTTTAATATGTTCATATGCTCTTTTTCTCCACAACCATTTCCAACACTATAAGGTATGTATTCATTCATTCACCAGCTCATGAAATGTGACAGACACTGAAGAGCGTGGACCAACTACAGAATGTCTGCATATATGAAAGGGATTCAAAATAGTTGCTTTAGTTGTGCCCAAGAGTTTATGAGTATTCACTGGATTTCTTGGCATTTTTTTCTCTGAATGGCTAACTCGCCCCATCAAAACTCCTCAAATGTAGCAGTTTGTGATGTGATTCAGTGCAGCCTTGGGCTCATGAAATGAGGACTGTGTTTCTTTGGATCATGGCCTTTTTTTGCTTTTGTTAGAAAACCTGAAGTACAGATATGAACAGTTTGTTCTATGTGGAATATATCCAAATATGATGGTCCAGCGACTGGCTTAGAGCAGTTTGGGTTCCATGGAATTTGGAATAGTAGAGGCTTCCATGCAGCTGCTTTCAAAATCTCAAGTTTGCAACACCATAATATGCACAAGGGTTTTTAACTGACCTGAAAACAGAGCTCTTCCATTTCTGTCTATTTTGAGTCACCCATTGTTAGAGCTTGGTGATTTGGGGATTGAATAAATCAAATGCATATATATATATATATATATATATATATATATATGCAGAAAGACAAAGGGAGAGCTGTTTCAAATTTACATACATCTATATTTCTTAATCTATTAATTTAATATTTCATTAATGACATAGATTGATGGATTCTACTTGTATTCACCTTTATTTAAAACTTTATTTGTACGTTTTGGCTGTAGCTTTGTGAAGACATATAAATAATAAGAAAAAGCATAAGTATAAATTAAAATACTACTTGAATTTTGTAATATCCAATAACTGGCAGTTCACCTGGGCCCAAAATCAGTTTGTCGACTGGCCTACCATTTGCTTGATTTTGCCTTGGGTGTGCAGAGGAGAATAGATGGATATGGCTTTTCTAAGAGTATTCCCATATTCAGCTAGCTAATACTTAAGAAATAGCTACTATTTTATTAATAACATTGCTCCTCAAAAGAGCTCAAGGCTACATATCTGTCCTTCCACATTGTATCCTCACAATAGAGCTGTGAAATAGGTTAGCATGATAGATAGCAATTGATCCAAGATCATATACACCTTTGTGAGTCCTCAGTCTAAATCCTGTACTGCCTCCATGTGCCTCCATTTTATATCCACAATGTAAGTGTGTGTATTGAAGTTATTAACAAACAGAACTGGAAAATATAACATAAGCAAAACATTTAGGCTTCTGCCTTCTTCAGTTGCTATAAAGATGAGACTAAAGATTTCAGCCAGAATCCTGCATGGCAATTATAAATGTCCAGTGGGCCCTTGTTATCCTTTGGGGTTTGGTTCCAAGACTACCTGGGAATAATAAAATCCATGGATGGCCAAGTCCCAATACAATGGTATGGCAAAATGGTGTCCCTTATATAAAATGGCAAAATCAAGGTTTGCTATTTGGAATTTATACTTTTTAATTATTTTCAAGCCATGGATCCTTGAATTTGTGCATACAAAATCTGTGGGTAAGGAAGAGTGTCTGTATAACCTACAGTTGCACAAGTCAGTGCTCATGATCCCTATGAAGCCCCTAGTTTAGGGGCTATGCGGGGAGTATGAAAGTCCCCCAATCTCCATTTACTGAGCTGCAGCTGCTGCATTTGACAGAGGTCTATTCTACTATTGCTGACTGCTCTTCCCACCTCTCTCACACAAGGGATCTCTGGTGCAAGGGGTAATTGCAACAGGGGCTCTGTTTTTGCCTGTTGCAATGGGGATTGCACAGGGGAGGTGGTGGAAAAGTCAGCCAGCTGCATCCTGAATGACTGGGGAATAGACCAGCACCACCCCATTGTAGGTGCTGTTGCTCATAAGCAGGGATGGAGTGGGGTCACACTGGAATTCACTGTGTAGGGCTGTAACTACAGTAATTATACTTAAGTAAAGACCATACAGGATTCTGGCCTTCATCTTTAGCAAATGAAGAAGGCAGAAGCCAAAATATTATATTTTTCAATTTTATTTGTTAATTACATTGATAAATATATATCTATTTAGTGGTTAAATGCAGCCTTTGGGAACCCACGAGAAAACTGCTCAGCCATGGAAAGCCACTGGGTGACCTTGGGCAGGTCACACTCTCCCAGCCTCAGAGGAAAGCAAAGACAAAAACCCCTCCAAACAAATCTTGCCAAACAAACAAACAAACAAACCCCCTGTGATAGGT
This sequence comes from Sceloporus undulatus, assembly GCF_019175285.1. NCBI lineage: Eukaryota > Metazoa > Chordata > Lepidosauria > Squamata > Phrynosomatidae > Sceloporus > Sceloporus undulatus. The sequence goes on along the minus strand of NC_056525.1, from coordinate 137,049,551 downwards.
TCACTTCACAGTCACCATAAATTGGGAACAACTTGAAGGCACATGACAACATGCCTTAAAATATTTTTAAGTTATTGCAATACAAATAATTTCATGGCAAAATTTTAAGTTTATTTGAATAACAAAATTAAACCAGTCTAAGTGCATGTTACTGCAGTTTTGTTCAACTATTTTTGGCTACTGAAAAGACATGGCTTTTTAATGCACTTTATTTACCAGTTGCATGACAAATTAAGATGCTAAATCAGATAGGCAGGGGAATCCAGAGGGAGAAATCCAGATGAAACCTTTCCAGAAAACTGGCATCACTTAAAGGAAGATCTGAACCTCCTTGTTCCGAAGTGGCTGCTCATCACACTGTCAATTCCAACCTGATCAACATTTGGACTAGGCTGTTTAAATTAGGTCATCATGAATGGAAGATCTGCCCATCTTTGGAGAATTCCATTTGATTTCTAGATGGATAGTGATGACACCTTGTTCTTGCATGTCTCATTCCTGTTCCTAATATGTTCTGCATATTGTCCTGCACATGACTGGATCTGCTGCTTAGCACTATACATACTCCCATAAAGTTCTTGTGATGCCATGAAGAGAGAAATGCTCCTGAGAAGAAGGAAGCTCTTTCTTCATCTCCCCAAAGATTGGTAGCATTTACTGCCTACCCTTGGCCCTTTCCCCAGATGTGTAGTAAGTGAAACAGAGTGAGATTATGGCCTCCATCATGCTGTCAGGTCCAGGCAGGGAGATGCTCAGAGCCACCTCTTCCCTTGGGCCTGAAAAGGGGCTGGCTCTGTCCCCAAGGAAGACTGTTTTTAGCCCGGCGGCAATGCCAAACTTGATCTGTTGTATTATGAAGCCAGTATTCTAAAACTAAAACTTGCACACATGCACAAAGGAGATCCTGTTGTAGGTCTCTAAGGCCACAATCACCTTAGTCTGGCCTTGATCCTGCGTAATAAAAAAGATAAAATGAACATTTTCTATTTTCTCTATGCCTGTAGTTCTGTTAATGAATCCTTGGTGCCATACATTATTGACAGAGGTGGAAGGCCAAACAACAACAGCAGGTCTGTGATACCCATGTGTGTAGTTGACTCATGAGGGCTGAGGGTCTGAGAAGAGCCCATGCAATATGAAGAAAAGGCAACGGGGAGATAAAAGAGCTATTGATGGCAGCAGCTGGAGCTAAAAGGCAAGGAGAATAATGACCCAGGACATGACAAATACAAGGAACTTGGGAGTCTGGATATTTCATCCTTTTGATAAAAAATAATGAAGCAGCTACTGGATACCAGGAACATCCTTCAGCAGAAGCTGGCAAATGTACATGACATAAAGATCTGTTAAGGGTTCTGATCATAATTCAATCCTATCAAACACACATGCAGATTAATGTACCTCAAAGGACTGTTGTGGGGAGGGGGTGATATATAGGGTTGTCAAGTCTCAGGGCCCCTAGCCTAGACCCTCTTCTCTAGTCCTCATGACAAGGGGAGGAATCTCAGGCAAGAACACTGCTTTGAAATGTATGTGTCTTTATATTTTTCTCACTCGTTAGACTTTTAATTTTATTTTAATAGTATATTCTGTGTAAGTGTGCTTGATGCTTAATGCATTGTGTTTTATGCCATCATCAGAGGCTGCACCTTGCAATACCATCCTTGTAACATCATTGAGACCCTCTCATGTCACATCACAAGGCATCTAGGTCTCAGGTTATGGCCCTGAAATCTTAGAGCCTAGGATAGTCTTCACTTACCAAAACTAGAGCTAAACCATGTATCGTGAAATGGTTGGGGCAAGGGTAGGAGAAAATAAATTTTAATCTTAAATAAAAGTGATCTCAGCACCATATCTGAAGACAGAACAATTTTCAAAGTTGTAGAGAACTCCAACTATCCAGTCAGACATATTTGGGTATAAATAACTGGGGTGGCCGTCAATCTATTTTGTGTTACTTAAACAAAGACTAATTGGTGGGAGCAATTTGTTTAGTATATTTCTGCATTTCTATTTCCCTATTGACCTTCTTCTCTTGGCTAGTGGCATTGATTTTAATTGTCTTTGTCTGAGATTTCTCTGAAGCCAGTGTTTTGCATCTTCCCTGCAGTCTTGTTGTGACCATGCTTTCCTCAGATCTGAAGTAAGACAGAAATTTAATGTTCTTGTTACAGGATATCCTTAATAACTGTGCAGAAGAGGGAATTTCCACATGAACAAGTCAGGAGTCAAGGTATAGAAACCTCCCCACTAATCTTCATTCTATCTGGTCACCTTACTTCACCTTTTCTCTTGAGATGTTACTATTCACAACAATAGGCCTGGGACAGAAGGTGCTACACTTCATTTTTTGGAACTCAAGCAGAGAAACAGACTGGGAGAAACAAAGAGGGGTTACAGTGGGCAGAAAAAATATAGCCCAGGGAAGCATCAAAGCACCAAAGAAAATGAGGAATCCAGGTGGTGCTGTTTCAGCTTTCAGATCTTCAGAGACAGAAGCAGTGGATTCATAGAAAAATTCTGTCCATAGTGCTGAACTTGAAAAGTATTTTGGCATGACTTCAAGATCACTATAATGAAAACAGAATCTATTAATGCTTCCCCTTTCAAAGAGCAGAATTTGGCTCTTTGATTTGCTCAATCAACCATCTTGTTTTGCTTATTCCCTAAAAAACCATCACAACACACTCTGTGGGTCCCCCTCCTCCACCCATTTTCAGTACATTGTACAGCACTTGGTTGTGTAGAATCACACTTCCAGGCTCATCTGTATGTCACCAGATGGCCTGTCTGCACATTGCTGCATGGCACTTGGCCTTTGGATCCTCTGCTTTCGATGACCTTCAGATCATGACTTATTGCTGATATGGCTGAATTATCTGGAAGTTTTTACAGAGATATTTATGGAGAGAACTAGTGAGGCATGTAGATGAGGCCCTTATTCATTTGGAGACTTAGCTATAGCATTCTGCTCCCAGGCTGACAGGTTTGCTGCTGTCACAGGGAATGAGATTCCCAAAGGGCATCACTCCAAAGAAGAAAATCTGTAGAAGGGACCGATTGTTCAGATTAAGATCTGACATCCTCTCAAGGCTCTTGGTAGTGTGAAATTTGGTAACTGGACATATAAAGAGATGGGCTTGTGATTTTTGTGTTGACTAAATAGTGACTGAATTACTATGAAGTTTGTAGACATCATATTGTATTGATAGGCTGGCAAATCTTCTAGACAGGGAAACAATGGTCATTGTGCATGTCACCATCCAAGACACAGAAATTACATGTTCCAGAAAAGTTCTGGAAGCCAAATTTAAGTTGCTAGGTAACATGTGTCAATACCTCATGTTCAGGACTTTCAGCAGTAATGCTACCTTATACATGCTCAGGAACAGCTAGATCAGTGCTTCCCAACCTTCCTAATGCCGCGACCCTTTAATACAGTTCCTCATGTTGTGGTGACCCAAACCCATGAAATTATTTTCGTTGCTACTTCATAACTGTAATTAAATAGGTGTTTTCCAATGGTATTAGGCGACCCCCATGAAAAGGTCATTCGACCCCCACAGGTTGGGAACACTGAGCTAGATAGAGCCTGAGCAGAGTCTCAATGCAAAGAATACATGGTGACATCAAAAAGTTTAGATTGACTAGAATCATAGAATCATAGATTTGGAAGAGACCACAAGGGCCATCCAGGCCAACCCCCTGCCATGCAGGAACACTAAATCAAAGCATATCTGACAGATGGCCATCCAGCCCCTGTTTAAAGACCTCCAAGGAAGGAGACTCCACCATACTCTGAGGGAGTGTATTCCACTGTCGAACAGCCCTTGCTGTCAGAAAGTTCCTCCTAATGTTGAGGTGGAATCTCTTTTCCTGTAGCTTGCATCCATTGTTCCGTGTCTGGTTTTCTGGAGCAGCAGAAAACAAACTTGCTCCCTCCTCAATATGACATCCCTTCAAGTATTTAAACAGGGCTATCATATCACCTCTTAACCATCTCTTCTCCCGGCTAAACATCCCCAGCTTCCTAAATTGTTCCTCATAGTGCATCATTTCCAGACCCTTCATCATTTTAGTCACCCTCCTTTGGACATGCTCCAGTTTCTCCACATCTTTTTTGTCACATTTTGGGGATCATTTGCAATGTTATGCAAAAAAGATGGGCATCAGAAAGGAAGGAACAGATTTTAGAAGAAAGTTGCTGAGACTGCAGAAGACTTGTCTAAGCAAGCAGCTAGAGCTAGGGCTCAGGGATGAAGAGTTGTTTTAAAAAGGTGTTGTGTAAGCAACATTTAGGCAGCAACTAGAACATGTAATAGCTGGTCCAGAACTTCCCAGAATCAATGGACTGGATATGCTTCAGTCAAAGACCTTTCTGAAGGATCAGTGTTAGAATAGCTCCACATTGGAGGGCAGGTACTGCATCTTCTTGAAGGATATTAATGTGGATTTTCTGGAAGCTTTGTTCTTGGGTGAACCTTGGTGGTCCTGTAATGATCCTTCTTCTCCTTCTTCTCCCTCTCTCTTTTCCTCTCCTTCCTTCTCTCTCTCCCCCCCCTCTCTCTCTCTGGTGTGTGTGTGTGTGTGTGTGTGTGTGTGTGTGTGTGTATATATATATATATATATATATATATATATATATATATATATACACACATACACACATGTATTGACCAATCAAACAACCAAACAACCAAACAACCAAATAACCAAATAAATCAATATTTTTTTGCCAAAGGTGGCAGAAGATGGTATAAAACCCACAGGACCCCATCTTGTTTTCTATTTTGCTATCAAGCCCAGAGAGGCATCAGAATTACTCTGTGACTGTGAAGGAACAACACTACAACAAGACACAATGACACCAAATTAGGAGTAGTAGCTAACACTCTAGAGGAAAAGATCAAAGTTCAAAATGACCTTATAGAATGCTGGGCCAAAACTAACAGAATTAATTTCAACATGGAGAAATGTAAGGTACTACACTTAGGCAGAAAAAAAAATGAAATGCATAGATATAGGATGTGGGACACCTGGTTTAACAAGACTACATGTGAAAGGGATCTAGGAGTCCTAGCAGGCCACAATTTAAGCACAGGTCAAGAGTGTGATGCGGCAGCTAAAAAGGCCAATGCAATTCTAGGCTGTATTAATAGAAGTATGGTGTCTAGAATAGATCGAGAGAAGTAATAGTGCCATTCTATTCTGCTTTGGTCTGGCCTCACCTGGAATAGTGTGTCCAGTTCTGGGCCCCACAATTCAAAAAGGATGTTGAGAAGCTGGAGCATGTCCAGAGGAGGGTGACCAAAATGGTGAAGGGTCTGGAATCCATGTCCTATGTTTAACCTGGGGAAAAAAAGGTTAAGAGCTGAAATAATAGGCATGTTTATATATTTGAAGGAATGTCATATTGAAGATGGCATAAGCTTCTTTTCTGCTGCTCCAGAGACTAGGATATGGAACAATGGATTCAAACTATAGGAAAAGAGATTCCACCTAAACATTTGGAAGAACAGTAAGAGCTGTTTGACAGTGGAATGTGCTGCCTTGGTGTGCTGTGGAGTAGCCTTCTTTGAAGGTTTTTAAACAGTGGCTGGATGGCCATCTGTTGGGGGTGCTTTGATTGTGAGTTCCTGCATGGCAGGGGGTTGGACTGCATGGTACTTGTGATCTCTTCCAACTCTATGGACTTTATCACATGGACAAAAAAGACGGGAGCATAGCAGGATGCTCCCATCAATATTACACAATAGTGTGAAGATTTTCACATGACGTTGCGCGAAATGGCAAATATCCTGTAATTATTATGTGAAAAGAGAGGAATTCTAGTGCCGCTTTTTATTCATGGATTTTCCCATGAATAATAAGCAGTGCTAGAATTTCTTTTTGTTCGTGCAATAATTGTGGGCTAATCACCACAGTGCACAACCTCATGTGAAAATCTTTGCGCTATTGTACAATATTGATGGGAGCATCCTGCTATGCTCCCGTCTTTTTTGTCCATGTGATAAAGATCTATGACTCTATGATTCTATAAGTCTGTAATTCTAAGCAATACAAAAAGTCGGACCACAATTCAACTGGAATTTCAGAAATTTACTGGAAGGAACAGACAGGCTGTGACTGAAATTAGATGTCCATTTCTTAAACTCTATGTAATTAAACTCTATGTAAACCGCTTTGATCTTTTTGGAAAAGCGGTATATAAATAAAATTTATATTATTATTATTATTATTATTATTATTATTATTATTATTATTATTGCTCCCCAAGTAACTCTCCAAAAGTCACTGACACCTTGCAGTGTAGACAGCCCATGCTTCCATAGTATCTAAAACATCACATCCAATTCCACAAAAGCAGCAAACAGAACTTCACAAGCTTTGCCCCTTGCTCCAGCCACACAAAAGAGGTACCACTTGGGCATGTGTACATTGCCTTATCATTGACATTTTCAACTAGCAGTCCTGATTACATGTGCATTGACGTCGATGTGCAGGCAGCCGTGTTGATCAGAGACCATCCTGAACTAAGGCAAAGACACAGCATATTCCCCTGAGAAGCTAGCAGTCTAATTTCTGTACCTCCTGCATTATGCACTCTGAGTGTGTGTGTGTTACTTGGCTCCTGAGCTTTGCTGCTAAGCTGCAGAGTGGCTTCGTCCTTCTGTTTCTCGCCTCCGATTCCAGGGTCTCTCCAGGATCACATGGTCAGCGATTCTTCCAGCCCACGAGTCGTGCTTTGCCAAGAGAAGCTGGAGTGCCTCATGCAGCGTGGCCTGCGGACAAAATCACAGGCCTCCAATTAACCCTTCTCGAGTTGTGCTCTGCACTCACGTAGAAACCAAAGGACTTTTTCCTCGCACATGGGAACAAATGCACAACTTGACATCTCAGCAGATTAATTTCCTCTGCATTGGCAAAGCTAAGATCAAAGCTAGCAAGCTTGTCCCTAAAAGCAACCATGAGATTTCTTGTTGGGATCACGGTCACTAGCACTTCTTAAGAGTTCAAGTCTATGTGGAGTAACCAAAAATGGCACAACAGAGGAAGGTTTTTTTAAAAAAGAAAAAATTCATATGGAAATAATGGTGGGATTTGGAAACTTAGATTCCTTGAAAGGATCATATTAGCAGATAGTTTGCTTCCCTTCCAGCCACATGTTCAAATTTGGCTTGATTCAAGGTGGGATGCTGCTGAATTTCAAAGCCTCTTATTTGCATGTTATAATGTAGGGGGTGAGGGGACTAAAAGAAAAAAAAGCACCAGGAAGCTACAGCGTAGGCTTTTCTGCTTGCTGACTCCACAGGGGACATAACTGCAGACATCCTCTCTCTCTGTGAGGCTGCATAAGAAAGTGAAATGGTCTGTAAAGATCCCAGGATGCTGTGGGCTTGGCTGGCAAGTTAGCAGGGGCTCTTTGCAGTGACTGCCCAGCAGTCTGTGTAGGTGGAAACCTGTATTGTGCCTAACCAACTTCAAACTGCTATCTACCTGGCCATCTAGCCATGCATCCAATCTGTTAGGAACTTATTACAGAAAAATCAGAATATATACATCAGAAAGAAAATTTGTGGAAAAAAACCCTCCAGAAGTGCAGCTGTTAAAAATTAAACCAGCCTAAGAACCCGGTCTATATATGTGTGTGTGTGTTTGCGTGTAAGAGAGAGAGAGAGGGAGGAAAGCACATAGAAGGGGTACATTGTGAGTCATGTCCCTAGGGGGCACTCTTTTGCCAAAGGTGCCATTTTCTGGTTGAGAAGGAAAACCCAGATCCTCCTGCCCCCTTGTGGTTCTTCCATAAATATCTTGCAACAGTGTTTATGTGCAAATAAAGACTAAAAGGCTAAATGAAGATGAAAATGCAGGTATTTGCATCAGTTAACAATGGTGGCATATTTTACTTCGATATTTTCAAACTGCTGTAATGAAGTGGACAAGCTGAAGATAACAGAATAAAACATTTTCCCAATCGTACAACAACCCCTTTTACTTGAAGACTAAGCCCAAAGCTGGCAGAGGTCTCAATGAGATGGAAAATCAAAAACCTTGCATTAAATGTCAATCAGTTGTCCATTTCTTTGTACAGAGATGCTGTTCTTTATGTTAATTTTTTGGTGTTACAAGGAAAAGATAAATACAAACTCCAGACCATATTTCACAGTCTTTAGAAACAATTCAGGAAGACCAGAGGAAAAGTGTTCTGTTTATATTGCTTTTCTGTCTGCATCCTGAAATGCTGGAGTTAGCAATAACTATGGTATCAACTTGGTCTGGAATATTACAGTAACTCCAAACTGATAATGCTCAACTATATTATGAATCAAACACGTTTCCCCTAAAATGTTGTTTTACAGCCCAGAAGGTAAAACATCATTCTGTACATAAAAGCAGAATTTAAACCCACATTTTGTTCTTGTCCTTAACACTAACCACAATTTAGATAAAGCTGATCAATCCAATCCACCCAACCTGGCCTGAAGCCTATAGGATATGGGAGCAATGCAGTCTTTAACCTTGTCCAAAATATCACCAATCAAATGACCTTCTTGTTGTTGTTAACTGCCCTTGAGTTGATCCCAACTCATGGTGACCCTGTGGATGAGACATCTCCAAGACTCCATATTTTCCACTGCTGTCTTTGGGTCCTGTAAATTTATACCTGTGACCTCCCTAATGACATTACATAAGAGATTTTTGAACTGTATATGCTTTGTCAGACCTTTCCTACAACCTCTGTTTTCTTATTTTAGCATATACTAATTGAAAGTATAGTGTAATGATTTGAGCATTGGACTAGGGCAATGGGAGACAAGGTTTGAATCCTGGCTCAGCCATGGAAACCCACTGGGTGATTTTGGGCAAGTAACACTCCCTCAGCCTCAGAGGAAAGCAATGGCAAATTTCCTTTGAACAAATCTAGCTAAGAACATCCAGTGATAGGTTCACTTTATGGTCACCATAAATCAGAAACAACTTGAAGGCACACAACGACAACAACTCCAAAAACAGCTCACCCCAAAACCTCAATATAATGAAATGATTTTACTGCTCGAGTTTGTTCACCACTTCTGGAGCCTTAAAAATCACCCTGCATGAGTTTTTATAGACCTTTGCCTGACCCATGAACAGCATCTACTGCCTAGACAAAAAAAAATAGATTAAATTCTGAACAGATGATCAGCCAATGACACAGCTCCTATGTCTTCCACCAATTTATACATAAGATCCCACCTTTATCCCAGTTATCAGCATGTTCACATCTCTTTGAGCTCACTGCACACCAGTCATCATTTGTGGTCAGGGCTGCTGTACACAGTTCACCATGCTAGAACAACTGTGAAAGCCGTGGAGTTCTTTTGGTTTATTCACAACTGTTCTGTTTTGTTCTCTTGCTTCCAGACTATCTTCCTTCCCTGGCTCCCTTTGGGGGCGTTCCCACTTGGCAGATAAAACGGATTATATTGGAGTGATTCTGATTCGGATTATGTTCCGGGAATAATTTGAATTTTTCCCATCATTTCCATTACCAAAAGGGGAAAATTACCTCGATTCATTTAAACCTTGTTTTCGTTCCCATTTATTTTAAATCGCTTTATTTTAAAATGGATTAGCTTGCTCCCCATTCCCATTTATGTCCACAAGCTGTCAATCAAGTGTGTAGGCTTCAGACGTCACAAGTCTTGGAGTTGCTTTTTTGGGGGGGGCAGCCAATGAAAATTGACTGCATCCAAGGCTCTTCTGTTGTGTCTCCCCAGACTAGAAGGAGGCTTGGCAAATCGGATCAAGGAGGAGAAGGCAGCGGGCTTCATTAACGGGAGAGAATCTTTGGGGAAGAGAGAAGATAAGGCTCAATCCCCCACCCCCTCAGATCCCTGGACGTCCAGGCTCTCCATTCCCCAAAATCGCTTTTCCTCCCCCATTGCTCCTTGGGCTGTTTGGAGGGCAATCAAGCAGGGATGTCCTGCAATGCCCATCCCATAGTTCCTCTGGAAGGAGCCTCCTTTCCCAAAAATCGCTTTGCCTCTCCCATTGCTCTCTGGGCTGTCTGGGGGGGTGATCAAGCAGGCATGTCCTCCAAAGCCCATCTGCTGCTCAGGTGCTCAGGCAGAGGTGAAAAAAGAAAAAAAGAATAGTTTAAAATAGTGTTCAATGGCTCTCCTCACACATCGGTCTATGAATGAGGAGCAGAGGGGAGGTTGCAATCCACCGGGGGAAAGGCTATACGAATGCAGAAAGAGACCAAAGAGGGTGACACCCCCAGGCCAGCCCCTTGAGCGCTGCTCCTCCCATCTCCAGGTTCCTGCATCAGACACCCTTTCGTTCCCATTTGGATACAGCGAATCATACCCTGCTTTCAAAAATAACTCACGTTATAAACTACTATTTTTTTAAACCGAATTATAGGCTGATAATCCGGTTTAAACATTTTAATTCGATTCTAATTCAAGATGCTGTGAGAACGAATGAGGGGTAATGGAGATTAAAATCGAGCTTCAGTGGGAACGATGCACCCTAAATTCGGATCATGACCCGCTTTATAGGTAAGTGGGAACAACCCCTTTGTCTTTCTCACATCTCCTGCTGAGACATTCCTTACCAACTTCCCTCATTGTGGAATTATTTTGTCCAGCAAAGGCTTTCATTCACCTCTTTGAGCCTTGACTGAAATGCACTATTTAACTTCATCAGCATAGTTCAACTGGTCCAGCTGCTTTGATTATATTGTATGGATAACTGTGGGGTATACAGTTCTAAATGAATGAATGAATGAATGAATAAAGTATACATTTAGGTGATGTAAGCTGCATCTGCACTGCAGAAATAATCTGGTTTGACACCACTTTAACTGCCATGGCTCAATGCTATGGAATTCCAGGTTTTGTAATTTTTGTTTTTGTTTTGGTGGCATCAGAGCTCTGGTATCACAACAAACTACAAATCCCAGAAATTTACAGCATTGAGCCATAGCAGTTAAAGTGGGGTCAAACCAGATTATTTCTGCAGTGTGGATGCAGGCAGCATCTCCAAGAATTTGAACTGCATAGTGAGGCCGTAATCTGACGTCTGCTCCCTCTGAATGTCTAGATGTGAAGCCATGGCCCATTTCCCCCCATAGGATGCTGTTCCGATGAGAGATGCTTAAAGATTCCATTAATGAGTTTAATCAAATACTCTGTCATGTTCCTCCTTTTTGTCTGTTCTGGACAGGGTTAATTAACACTATAGCTGGTTAATTTCTAGATTTTGCTATTTCAGGAGCTGAAATTAATGGCATTCTCCCCTGAAAACCCAATGCAGCAGCTTCACTGTTGGCTTCCTCCACTTCATACCAAAATGGCCATGTGCTTTCTTTCAATTTACCCATCCCCATATGTGTGTGTGCACACACTCCCCATCACTTCCAGTCTGCCCTTCTTCCCTGGTGCTCTTCATCTGCTTCACCTTCTGCTAAAATCCTCCTTCCCATCCTTCTTAATTGTTGGATTATCCTGTTCAGCACATCCTTATGAATGACATTTTAACAGGGCTTTTCATTTAAATCTATATTGGGGTGAGCAAAGTGCAGCCTGCAGGTAACATCAACTCCCCAGGGCGATTTTCATGGTCCCTGCCCCTGGTAAAAAAAAAAAAAAGCTCATAAATGCAAAATGCAAGGGAATGTGGAGGGTATTTGCACTATGTGTGAAGCCCCCACAAGGGTCAAAATGAAATTTTGAAGGAAAAAAACCCAAAATTGCCCTCTAGGGGCCCAGGAAGACCCAAAACGTGTCCCCTAGAGGGCATTTGGGTGCACTAGAGGCAAAAATG
>NC_056525.1:136960176-137037724 GCF_019175285.1 Sceloporus undulatus | reverse complement strand
TATTATTATTATTATTATTATTATTATTATTATTATTATTATTATTATTATTATTATTATTATAGAAGCAGATGGAAGGAGGAGTGCGGCCTTCCAAGGTTTGTTCTTCCACAGTTGCCTACCACTGATATATATCTAAGTGTATGTGTTTGCATGTGTGTATTTGCATGCTTTTGCACATGTCCCTGATGAAGTACAGCCCTTACAGAACTGACTGTCTTGAGCATAAGATTTCTCTGCTTCTCGAAGTTCCTCATTACACCTTAGTTAATTTTGTGAACATCCTATAAAACATGATGGTACAGTAGATTACAAAAGACTTTTGTATTACTCTCTTTATTTAAGCCATTTAACTCTTACATTTGGAAACCAATAATTTCCATGCCCCTCCCTCCTCTATTCTCCAAGTCTTCCAGATGAGCAAGGACCCCCTCAATTTTCCATTCATTCTTCTGAAGATGTCGATTTGAGACTTGGGTGCTCTGTATCTTCTGCAGGCTATCAGAATGATTACTGGATTTCTTTCTATAGCTGCATGTTTGTACTGAATTTTGGTTTCAGCTTTTGCCCCTTTCTTGTGTGCTACCTTTTATTTTTGTTTTACCTCTTCCAGCCTAACGTGCTGCTGTCTCCTTCTACAGCAATATCTGCTTGGCCCATGTTGCTTCCTTAATCTTACTGTGAATAGGCAAGGAGCTCACAAAACAGTGAGGCTTTTGCTTAAATATCCTTTGCATTGTGGTGCCTGACTTCTGCCTTGATCTGTAGTTTTCTTTTGAGTGCTGTTTGACCTCTTCTGTCAAGCATTTTAAAAATCCATTTCCAGTTCTTTAGTCAGCACCCTCTCTAGCTCCCCTTTTTTCCCCTTGGAAAATATTTGCTTTGCCAAAATCAGTCAGCAGTAAATAAAACCCGTGTGGCACCAAGTACATTTCCTAACAACTTGAATAGGTATGCATGCATGTACTCTGGCTTTTCTTCACAAACAAAGATTCAGGAAGGACTCATCCCACGCTTTCTACAAGCGTGTTGATGACTAAAAAGGCCAATCTGAGATAAACAAGTCCGGTTGCAGAAAGCACAGCAGAAAGTCTCCTTGGGTGATGTTTCCGGGTTGTGGTTCTTTCTGCGCTGTTGTTTTTCTTTGAGACTCGTTCGGTGTGAGTTTTCGAAAAAGGCTGCAGCATCGTAGATAGTTAGACTCCATGCCTCCCGAAGCGAGGTCAGGGCAGACCGTTGTTGGTGATCAATTTGGCCAAGCCTGAGATGTTGTATCAGGGAGTCCTTGTATCTCTTCTTTGGGGCACCTTTCTTAAGCTGACCCATGGCAAGTTCACTGTAGAATACTATATTTGGGAGGCGATGGTCCTTCATCCTAGAAATGTGTCCTGCCCAGCGCAGCTGCGTACTCAGTAGCATGGCCTCAATGCTAGTGATCCCTGCTTGCTCAAGGACAGCAACATTTGTCACATAGTCAGTCCAGTGTATATTTAGAATTGTGCGTAAACAGTGCTGATGAAAGCGTTCGAGGAGTCGTAGGTGTTGGTGATAGGTGACCCATGTTTCAGGCCCATAAAGGAGAGTAGACAGTACAGTTTTTGTGCTTCACCTCAGGTGTTTGTTACTCCAGACTCTTTTTTGAAGCCTTCCGAATGCACTATATGCCTTTGCTAGTCTGTGATTGATCTCTTTATCAATCTTGGCATCTGAGGAGATGATGTTTCCCAGGTAGGTGAACTGCTGGATAGATTTAAGCACAGATTTGCCTACAGTGATGTGGGGATGGTAGTGTTCTTCCTGTGGTGCCGGCTGGTAGAGAACTTCCATTTTGTTTTTGTTTGTATTCTCTTTGTTAATGCCTGCATCATTCTCTCATGACAAGTGGTTGCTAATATATATAAAGAAATATTTATTTCATGCATGTACAGAGTTATATGAAATATATATTTCTTTATATATATTAGCAACCACTTGCCATGAGAGCATGAGGCAGGCATAACAAAGAGAATACAAACAAAAATAAAAACCACCCAAAATCATGTGACTCTTTAAAAACAAAATATTAAGCTCCCTGTTTCCCTGCAGCGTTCAGAAGATCCCTTCTCTGTTGCAAAGAGAAAGAGCTCAGTAAGACAGGAACATGAGAGAAAGCACCAACACAAGGCTATCCCTGGCAGCTGATGCAGCATGAAATCAAATACTCCCTCCCAATGAGTCATCAGCCACACAAACCCTCCCCTGGCTGCTACTTGGCAGCGGCAACAGCAACTCCCTCTCTGCACCAATAGCTGTGTGCGTGCTGGAACAGGGTGCCCCTGGCAATGCCCTACTTTCAAGGTGGCATTCAGCATTTGATGAACTATCAAGGCACAGAAGGATGCTGCAGTGTCCAGAGAGTAAGGAACAAAACAGGAGACGAAGGGGAATAGTTAACAGCGAAGCACAAGGACTTGAGCATCTAAGCCATGTGGGAGGGTTTTCTCCAGCCAAAGTGACCTTTCTGTTGTCTCACGAGAAGGTGCAAACTGCTTCTGTGATCTGCTTTCCCGGGGCAATTAGGCTGTTTGCGAATGTTTCACATCACTGCGAGAGTTAGGCCATCATTGTTCAAAATAGCCTGCTGCTTCCTGTCCTCCCCCAAAGAAAACGTTAGAAATGGATTAGATCTTTTTTTGATTCTTAACTGGGAAAGTAAAATGGTGTTTTAAAGGGGAACTCACATTTCAGCTAAACAGAAACTGCAGGATGCTGGAATAAAATCAAAGTTTTTACATTGGTCATCTGTTTGAAGACAGCAAATAAAACTGGTCAAAAACACGGTTCCTTTCTCCTTTCCATCTGCTTATATAGCTTTTCCCCTTTTATTCCCATTCTATCACCCTCATCTTCCATCTCTATCCTTTTCCAGGATGCCTTTTTAGTCATCAACGCACTTGTACAAAGCGCGGGATGAGTCCTTCCTGAATCTTCGTTCGCGAAGCAAAGCCAGAGAGAGAGAGACACACAGAGAGAGAGATCATAGTAATCAGTTGTCTTGGGTCATTCTGTTTATAAACTGCTTCTCCTGTACTTGGAAAGATAATGAATGGTAATGCACTGCTTCACACCATTGCTGTATATGTGCATCAGCGATGTTAGTTCCTGTGTTAGCTTTCTTGCACTTGAAATACGACAGTGTGATTCATACCACCCAGTTTCCTCTGTCTCCTGCTCCATGATTGGTGTGGATTTTTTTTAAAAAAAAGGGAAACTGTGTTTGTACAATTGCACAACTGCACAATAATGTGATAATGCTGTTATGGAACCACCCCCCACTTCCTACCCAAATGAGGTGGATGAACACACACCATTACCACTTGCACCAATCCTCCCTCTACCATTTCGCCCTGTGAACCATCACTTGACTGGTTCTACTTTTGTATATTACACTTTAAACTTTTACGCACACACGCATACACACACACTTTATTTATTCTTTAAACTTTTCTTGACATTAATCCTTAATAAGATATCATTACAGTTGTACTATAGAGTTACTCTGCTTATTTTTTAAAAAAATAATTTAAAATAATGTAAGAAAACATGCAGGAAAAAGGAGAAAAAAATGCAGAGAAGTTCTTTTGGGAACTCTTGGGAACCCTGGGCAAGGAAGACTCAGAAGTGGTTTTGCCAGTTCCTTCCTCAGAAATATTGCCCATGATACCTGGTATTCCTTGGTGGTCTCCCATACAATAGTGTTTGCCTTCATGTTGTTCCTGACATATCGTGACCCTAAGGCAAACCTATCATTAGGTTTTCTTGATAAGGTTTCTTCAGAGGAGGTTTGCCACTGGTATATTCTAAAGTTGAGAAACCGTGACTTGCCCAAGGTCACCCAGTGGGTTTTTTGTGGCTAAACAGGGATTTGAATGCTCTCCAGAATCATAGTCCAATGCTCAAACCACTACATCATGCTCCCATTAAAACAGGAGTGGGAGTTCCTGAAGTTGGGGGCTGAACAGATCGCCCCCTAAGGGGTGGCCTGTAGCTGCCCTTTTCAACGCTGGATTGGGGCTGTGGCAACTGTGCTGTGGCCCCGATCTGGCCTTTCCATGGCACAAAAAAGAGCTGCAAAAAACAGCTCCTTGTTGTGCCACAGAAAGGGCACCATAGCTGCTGGCGTCATGACTTTTAGGTGCTCCTTTGGCATTGCATCATCTGGATGCAGTGCCAGAGGAGTGCCATGACACCACCCGCCATGTGGTGGAACACATGGTGCCACGCTGACATGGGCTGGAGTTTGGCATGCATTGTGCGGACACCACACCCCCATTTGATGCTGGCCTTTGATGCTGGTCTGTTGAGGCTCTTAGTTTTTAGCCTCTGGAACCCTCAGTTGGCAGACTTGCCTAAAAAAATCAAATCAAATTTTAAAAATCCAAACCAGAAGGGGCTTCTGGTTCATTTCCACCTCCCCTGCTCCTCCTCTCTTCTACATTTAAAGTAAAGATTTCTGAACAAACCTACCACTGAAAAATCAACTCCAGGGGGTTAAAATTACCCCAGGTAGATTGCAAGGCAGCAAAGAGCAGCAACAAAGGCAACCCCTTGCCCACCCACTCCATTCAAGTGTTATTCTAAATTTCTTCCTCTGACAACTGAATGCTACTGAAGGCAATTTAGTAACTTTAAGGATTAGAACAATGCTTAATTGAAAGAAGCCTTTACTTCCTTTACTCTTCCCTTTCTGCAGAGGCTCTGCAGATGTCTTTTCTCTATAGTGTTACCTGTTGTGTTTTGCTTTGGCTGCTAGGAGCACTTTCACATTGAATGTTTGTCCTTATGTTTTAATAGACAGAGCCAAGCTCTGGAAAGAAATCCCTTGCGAACCTTACTAAAGTAGGCTTAAATCCTGTTGTTTGTCCCACCTGGTGTAGATCCATTGAATCAATTCAAAACATGTATGTGTTGACTCACCATGCACCAAGTGATTCAATGCAAATATTTTAACTAGACTAACCAACAGGATTATAACCATGGTTCTGGATCCCTTTGAAGGCAAAGGTGGGGTTTGGTGCTGCAGACATGGCAATCCTGCAGTTGATATAATCACCACCACATCAACAGCTGCTCTGAGTTGTCCAGAAGGCCCTGCAGTGCCAGACCCAATCCGTTCTGAGGTATGGCATCTAGCAGAGCTCCAGTACAACTCTGAGCAGCAATGGAAGTACATCAAGAATGGCAACATCAAGAGCGAACTCACCAGCTCCATGGCAGCAAAACCACCAGCTTTGATTGAAGGTCCTGCAACAGTTGAGTAAAATATCACAGCTAGTTTAAAACCTGGTTCCTATTTACATTGGTAACTGCACAGTTCACCATAAGTTAACAGGTATCATATTGTTAGTTGAGCCAGAGCTACTGTGAACAACATAGGCTATAAAGGAGCACAGACAATACAGCTATTGTCCAACATGCCATGAGCCACAGCATGCTTTCCCATTTTCTGGCTTTATCTGTAGAACAGTGTGACTGGGATAACTTTTCAATCCCAGTTGTCTCCCAGAGCCCATAATAAGCTCTCTAGAATTTGGTGAAACATATGTTGGGACATATTGACATCTAGACAAATAATTCACCAATATCTGAGTAAAGATCTGGCTCCATCTTAGAAACCTATCTGTCTTTGATTATCCTAATATCAGGAATATTGGCTTACACAGTGGGAAGACCAGCCTACATTGACAAAAGCAAAATCACGTGGACTCTTTCTGTTTAGCTTGTTACTGTATGGTTTTTGAAGATATATATACCCTCTCTCCCACCATCCAGAGAGAGTGAAAGGCAAGCCAGCTCATCAGGCCTTGCCTGATAAGAAGAAGGTCCTCCCTCCATCCACCATCATCCAGAGGGAGAGAAGGGCAGGCCAGCTCCATTGGGCCTAATCAGAATAAAAAGAAAGGCCCTCCCTCTACAATCCATCTGCCTTGGTCCAGCCCTCAGAGGGAGAAAAGATCTGCTAGACTTTCCCCCTTCCCCCCCTGCCATTCCCTTCTCCTTTTGCATCTTGTCTCTTTAGATTGTAAGTCTGAGGGCAGGGAAATGTCTAATTAATAATTTTTAAGCCGCTGTGATAGACTTTTGGCTGAAGAGCGGGATATATATATATATATATATATATATATATATATGTGCCATTACAAAGAATAAAAGTCAATTGTCATCCTCCTCTCCATGCACTCTCCAAGCTAAAACAGTGTTAAACTGGTTTTGGTAAACCATGGAAGGTTCTACACTTGTGCTTACTTTGTAATAATGTAATCTCTCCTTTCAATTCAACCAAGAAATTCAGTACAGCTGTATAACTGTGTAGGGTCAGCATAAAGATGATCCCAATATGTCACTTATAGAGCCAATAAGGTATACTTTTTTGAATGCTGGACTAGGACTCCAGGAGATCAGAGTCTGAATCCTTGCTCAGCCTTGGAAATCCTCTAGGTGGGTGATCTTGGCCGCACTCTCACACTCTCACAGTCTCAAAGGCAATGGCAAACCTTCTCAGAATCAACCTTGCCAAGAAAACCCCAAGGCAGAGTCACCATAAATTGAGGTTGACTTGAAGGCACACAACAACAACAAACAATACTCATATTTTACAACTGTTTCACAGAATCATAGAGGTGAAAGAGACCACCTTTCTAAGGCAGTAAGATGTGATTGGGTTTTTTTTAAAGAAAGTTCCATGATCAATACCTTTCATCAGAAATAAATAAATAAACCAAGTTCAGGAGTCAAGTACAAAATATTCTCAAGTCTGACGTCGAAGGCTTTCATGGCCGGCATATAGTTTTTTTGTGGGTTTTTCGGGTGATGTGGCCATGTTCTAGAAGAGTTTATTCCTGATGTTTCGCCGGCATCTGTGGCTGGCATCCTCTGATGACGCCAGCCACAGATGCTGGCGAAACGTCAGAAATAAACTCTTCTAGAACATGACCATATAGCCCGAAAAACCCACAAAAATCTATATTCTCAAGTTTTTGCATCCTTTCGGTGGTTGATCTAGATATTGTTTAGGTGCCGCCGGGGCTCTGCAGGCCCCACTCTGAAAACCTCTGAAAAGCAACAATTAAGCAAATCAGGTAATAAAACCCTACGGAAGAGCGCATGGGTAGCCAACATAACAGCTAAACTTGGACATCCATGTGTTTACCCAGCGCTGTGCTCTCTGGGGCCTGTGGCAAGAATTCTGCTCATTTTAGGATCTCAAAGGAGATTTACGAGCAAAAATTAAAGGTTCAGGCTTGCGAGGGACTGTTTGTAAGGAACTGAGAATCCACTTTCTTCCATGGCTGCCTGCCACTGTGAAACCATAATTCCCCAAGCAGGGTGAGACGGACGCCTAGCTACCATGACCTCCTCAGTAGGTTTCCATGGATACCGTGCACTATAAATAAAAAAAAGGGGAATTTCAAACCACTTTCCAGTCCGGCTTTAGTGACAACAAGGAAACCTCTTTGAATTTAGTTTCCTATTTCACCTTTTCAGGGGTTGTTTTGAAGACAAATAATTACCGCTTGAGCCCGGAAATTACCACTAGTCATACCTATTTACTTCTACCCTCGGCTCTAATTAGCATCTTGAGGGTGGCTGCCTCTCTGAGATGGGAGGTTAAGCTCTGGGTTTTTGGAAGACAGCATGGTGGGCGGCTGGGAAGGGTGGGGGGTGCCAGGCTGCAGACCACAGACCTCTTCCAAATCCTGAAGGTGTGGCATGGATATGAGTTCAGGAAGCCTGGGGATGGGGGAGAAAAAGAGGGGGACTCTTACATCTGCATCCTTTTGCAATGAATCAGATTCACACTGCAGATTTTGTCTGGCATCCTGGGTCTCATGAGGATTGAAAATAATTTGGTTGCAGCAGTGGGAGGTGTGCGTGTGAGGAGAGAGGGGACTCGCTTTCCAACAGCCTGCTGGGGCGAGAACATGCCTGACACTTCATTCCTTTCCAGTTAATGCAGCGAGACCGGAAAGAAACTTAACCCTCTAATTGCTAAATGGGGAAACTCTGGTTTCATCCCAAATCTTTAAAGAATAGATTTTTTCCCCCTTTTCCCTCCTTTACCGAATCAGGCCTGAACCCAAATGTGCAAAGCTGAATCGTATTCATCTGGAGCATAGGTGGAAAGAATCGGTCATTTAAAATATTTCTTAGAACTCCAGCCATGCTGGGATGAGGGCAAAACTGTCTGCCTGTGTGACTGAATGATAGAAAGAGAGAGAGAGAGATTGTTCTGTTCTTTCCCCCTAGAATTATAAAACTGGGAACAATTAATCAGAATCATGTTTCTTAGGATCCACTGTAGGTACTATCACCCACCATGATAATGCACAACAACTGATCTACTGTCTCCAAGCTGACACCAATCAATCCCCTTTCTCTCAGACATAGTCTTTGCTCAACAGCAACCACCAAACATCACTTTTCTGCCTTCTCTGCCAGCCCACCCCTCTAGGCTCTGTGTAAACATATTTCTGTTTCCTGTTCTCACTGCTTGTGTCAAACCTAAGTTTGGCTTGAATGAAATAAGCCCTCAAGGATGTAATCCCTTCCTTTGCCAATGTCTAGACCAGCCCACTCCCAGTCCGGTGCCCCCTGAATATATTGGATTATATCCCACAGTCAGGCTAGCTTCTTTTACTCCTCCTGCAGAACATGGCACTGTGGTGAAGGAAGAAATGATCTGGCTTTGTGCATACTGTTAAGCTTTTGCTAGAAGAAATATAAAGGATCATGGCAGAACATTCTCTTGAGACCCCTTTCCTGGGTTCAGTGTGATGTATTGGGTTGGACTAGTCCCCATATAGCCATAAAGTTCACTAGATGAATTTGAGCCAGACGCAAAATTTCAGCTGTACCACAGCATTAAAGGTTTGAGGTGAGGATAAAATGGTGAGGCATAAGCCACCTTAGGTTCCTTGAAAAGAAAATAAAGGAAATATATGTCTTAGTATGGTTAGAGTTGGTGCTACTATTATCAATGACTGTGAGCGTAGCCATCTTGCTCATATTGCCATGACAAAAAGACACTAGCACCACTAGTCGAGGTGTTGGGTGAGTTTTCCCCATTAGCTTTATGGAGCTGAAGTTAGTCGGATTCTGAAATAAATGAATGGGAAGCAATACAGACCCTCCAAGTGTCCCAGTTTGTCAGGGACAATCCCAGTGAACCCTCTGTCCTATCACTCTTTCAGCTGCTGTTGAAATATCTCTGAAGTTTATCACACGGGAGGAATTTCTCTTAATTTCAAATGAAAAGAAAGTGGGGTCAGAACGCATTCACGTGAATTCGCTAGTTCAGCGAACTGTGTTTGAACTGACTTCCCATTGCCCGAAAATAGCTTGCCATTGCCTGAAATTGCATGTGATCACCTCTCACGCAATAACGTGAAACCCCATGATTGCGTTCGGACTGACTTCCCATTGCCCGAAATTGTGTGTGGTAGTCTATCACACAATAAAGTTAAACCCCATGATTGTGTTTGGATTGCCATTGGATTATACTTCCAGTTTCCCTTGTCTGATAACGTCCTTTGTTTCCTTCTCTGCCTCTCATTTTCCTCATTTGTCCTCAGCTTACTTCAATTGCTACAAACTGAATTTGAAGTGCAAAAATTGTTGCACTCAGTTAACTTGGGGAGAAGAGAGGAGAAAGTGAAATTTTGCCTTTCTCTGTCAGCTCAGACAAAAGCTCACTTTAGCAGCCTCTCTTAGCTTATGTGTTCTTCTTTGTTGACCTTTCCTTGTTCTTCCTTGCTTGGCCACACACACCCTGGTTTTCACTGATGAAATGTTGGAGGGTATGACAATGCAGCAAGTGTTAATGTAAATGACAGTGTTAATGTAAAGTCCTGCCCTCATATGTGAGGCCTGGACCAATTCCTCCCTAAGGATCTTGGTTAGAACCCCCTTACAATATGAATGAGGTAGTGCTCTGTGCATTTGGGATAAAATATCCACCCAGTAAATCCAGTAAATCTCCAATCAGTGATAGCCTGATTTTCCTGCCTGTAGTGATGGACATAATAGTAGCCTTTTCCACATACAGAAGCCAGTTAGACTGAAAACTGAATCTTACTTTAACACTGATGATGATTGCTGTCTTCTTATCACATCTGAAAGTGGCAGGCTCCTTTAGAGATCATACACAACACTGTTCTCCAGTGCCTCACTGCTTTCTGCCTGCCTGCCTCAAGTTTCTCTTGAGTATTCCTCAATCAGGTCATGATGGGTCTGAGCATTGTAACATCTTGTTGTTGTGTGCCTTCAAGTCGTTTCTGACTTATGGCGATTCTAAAGTGAACCTATCATGGGGGTTTCTTGTCAAGTTTCTTCGGAGGAGGGTTGCCATTGCCACCCTCTGAAAGAGTGTGTCTTGCCCAAGTTCCAGTTTGTGTTGCACCTAGAGTAGCTATTCACAACCTGGTGTCCTCCAGATGTTTTGGATTACAACTTCCATCAGACATAGCCAGGGCATCAGGTTGGAGAAAGGCAATCTAGAAAACAATATTTGATATGGGATCTGCCTAAAAGTTATTACATAAACTAAAACAGAGGATACCACCTTGTGCTGCTCATATGGTTAAAACACCTCTGATTAAAAATACTTCCAAATTTAGGTGTAGCTTGAATTTCTTATAGCTCCTCCCCAGATTTTCAGTATTTGGCCAACAAAGGCAGGTGAATGAGTGTGAAAGAATGCCAGGTACAGAATTTTAAATAAACCAAACAGTAAAATAGAATTTATTTAAGTAAAATAAAGTTTTACTTTAGTTTAGATAATGCTGGAGTGGCAAAAAAGTACAAATGAAAAAGTGGAATGATATAAACAGAATATTACTAAATATTTGACACACCTAATCATTTGTGGTTATCTGATTTTTTCTTGGTTGCAGAAAAAGCAACCATTTAATTGAACCCCTAATAGTGAAATCATGCTTTTTCAAGCCACCTTTAGAATAAAGAGACATGAAGGTGTCAGCCATCAGCTCACGCTGGTGTTGTCAGGCTCTACACGCCACACCAGAGGAAGGGCTTTCTGGCACAGAAAAAAAATATATGAGAAGCCATCCTAGCTCAGCCTTTTTCCAAAGGAAAATACATTTCTTTAATTATTGGTTGGGCAGAATAGGGTTAACCAGTCAAGGTGAAGATTGACAACTGACCCAAGTTCAATAGGATACCAGCTAAGAACTTGAATCCTACTGTTAGTCCCAACTGGAGCAGACCCATTGATTCAGTGGGATTTGCCAACATATTGACTCACCATTCAAGAATTGATTTAATGGATATACTTCAGCTGGAAGCAGAAGGAAAATTTAATCAAAGCAGGTAGGGAAGGGGGATTCCTACCCATGATCAAAAATGTGTTTTTACTCAGGAGTAGGCTGCTATTATGTTCTTTGAACACATTTTATAGACGCCATTGCCAGAAGCAAGATGTGAGCCTACTTAGGACATTACTTTGTTCCACTATGACAATTCCTTTGTTCCTAGCAAGGGTGAAATTCTCTCCTGCTGAGAAAGCCCAGTCAAAGACCAGGCACAGTGTCAATCCTACTAAATCCCAGATGGCTGAAAGGAGAATTTCACTGTAGGTGAAGCAGGAAATATAAGAGAGAGGATGCACAATCACATATGCACATGCACACACATAGCCACACAACAGATTTCATTTTTTAAAAAAGGGTATAATAAGCAAAATAATATAGAAACTAAACTCTCTGGGGTTTTGATGTTGTGTGCCTTCAAGTAGTTTCCAGTTTATGATCACCCTAAGGTGAACCTATATATATATATATATTTTGTTGTTGCAAGATTTGTTCAGAGAGAGTTTACCATTGCCTTCCTCTGAGGCTGAGAGAGTGTGAGTTGCCCAGCCCAGTAGCTTTACTTGCCTAAGTTTGAACTCTGCTCTCCAGTGCTATATTTCATTGCTCCGACCATACCATATTGGTTCTCCTGTCTGGGGGTAAAAAGGTAAAGGTAGTCCTTTGAAATGAATATCTAGTTGTAACCGACTGTGGGGGGGGGGTGTGCTCATCGCCGTTTTTAGACCAAAGAGCCTGCATTGTCCGAGGACTGCTCTTGTGCTCATGTGGCCAGTATGACTGCACCAAACATTGTTACCTTCCCTCTGAGAAGCGGTACCTATCTAACTGCTTGCATTTGCATGCTTTCAAACTGCTAAGTTGGCTGAAGCTGGGACTAGTGACAGGAGATCACCCCATCATGCAGCACCCGAGCCTCGAACTGCCGATCATCAGAACTGAGGGTACAGATGGCAAATTAAAACTGGGGAGGTGGGGATAGAGTATGATCTTCCATTGTAACATTATACAGGGACACCTTTGTCTGCACACACTATTTGATGTTTGAGGTTTCAGAGGATAAAATATTAGGGCAGCAAAAGAACGGCGTCAGGAGTTCAGAAGCGTCAGCTACAGAGGAAAGCACTGTTAATCCTATTTTTAAGCAACAGTCACCAGTGAAACTGAATGGGCTCCCTGATTCAGTCATAAATTGGATCTCTGCACCAGTGGGAATCCATAGGATAGGAAAGAGTGGTATATTTTTATTAGCTTGCTTGTTTCTTTATATTTTCTACTTACCCACTTAATTCAGTTTCAGATACTGCCGAAGGGACTCCTTGTGGGCCACAACATGATAACATACTGGCCAAAATAAAGTGTTCGATTCATATATTAATTAATTATTTTTTTATCCTGGTTTTTCTACTGGAAATAGCAAATTAACTCCAGTTTATGTCAAGTCTATTGTAAGGTTTTCTTGGCAAGATTTATTCAGCGGAGGTTTGCCATTGCTTTTCTCTATGGCTCACAGAGTGTAACTGTAGGAAAAAAAAAGGGGGGGGGGCGCAGCATTGTATGTCAAGGATATGTATACATCTGTAAGGATATTCCATTATTTAGTACATGGAAACTTGGTTGGGAGGTTTTGGGTAAATATTAAAAGGGGGGGGGGACAACAGTGGCCTCATCTTGAGGGACTGCTATAAGCCTCCAGTGAGGCTGAAGATTTGTATGATGCTCTCCTAAAACAAATGGCCAAATATTCAAAAAGGAGGGATATTAGTGGGAGATTTCAATCACCCTGACACTTTTTGGGATGCAAGCTGCCAAAAAAATAAAAGGTAAAACAAATTCCATGCAGACAATTTCATTGTACGAAAGTAGGAGGAAGAAACAAGGGGATCAGCTGTTCTGGATTTGAGATGAACTGGATTTGTTATACAGAGGAAAGGAGAAGCCAATCACACTCTGGACTTCAAGAAAGCTGATTTCCTTAAGCTTAGGAAAATACTGGGTGAGATCCCATGGTCAGAAATGCTCAAAGGGAAGGGAGTTCATAATGTACCAGACCTTCTGAAAGGTGATATTCTTGCAGACAAGCTGGTGAAATGTAGTCTAGACAGTGCTATTGTTATGAGGATTTGTAATTAGTTGACAATGAATCCAGAGAGGGCTCATCAAGGGTTGCTCTTCACCCTGGACAGAGGAAACTAGTTGGTGCCCTGATGTTGTTCAACGTGTTAATAAATCATTTGGATGATGGTGTGGAAAGCAGGCTTATCAAATTTGCAAGTGACACCAAATTAGCAGGGGTAACTAAGACCCCAGAAGATAGAAACAAAATTCAGAATGACTTAAAGCTGGGCCAAAATTAACAAAATGAATTTCAGCATAGA
This sequence comes from Sceloporus undulatus, assembly GCF_019175285.1. NCBI lineage: Eukaryota > Metazoa > Chordata > Lepidosauria > Squamata > Phrynosomatidae > Sceloporus > Sceloporus undulatus. The sequence goes on along the minus strand of NC_056525.1, from coordinate 137,023,980 downwards.
TAAATGTAAATACTATTTCAAACAGAGGTTGGGTGGACATCTCTCAGGAAAATCTCCAAAGAAGCAGGGTCCACCACCCTCTGAGGCAAACAATTCCTCTCTGGAACAGCTCATCATTCAAAAATTTCTTCCTAATGTTTAAGCAGAATCTTTTTTCTTATCATTTGAATCCATTGCTTTGTGTCCTAGTCTCTGGAGAAGCAGAAAATATGCTCGTTCCATTTTATTTGTGTATTCCTGTATGGAATTTTATTTGTGTATTCCTGTATGGCAGGGGGCTGGACTAGTGATTTTCTCACACACAGCTTTTAAATTGCCATAAAAGTTCAATAATATTACCTTTGGTGATAGCTACTGCATGATGCCATCTCCTTCTTATCACTGACTGGTTCTCCAATTGTGGTTAGGCCACAGATCGCCATTGATGGGGAAAATTCATCAATAAGTTCTCAATCATGCTGGTATAGCACTAGTCCACAGGTGAATTATTGTGTGCTGGGATTGCACAGTCATGTGTCTATCTGTCCCCTACCCCTCCCTTTTGCTATTCCAGAACAGTTGGGGGTTTTTTTTGGTTTAGTTTCTTTTCTTTTCTTTTCTTTCTTTCTTTCTTTCTTTCTTTCTTTCTTTCTTTCTTTAAACTGTATTAGCATAATTCTAGAATTGCATTAACCTGCACACACATGCACACACACATGAAAGGCACACTAGGTAGGACATAGGGCAGGGAGACAGGGTTAAGGATGAGGGCAGAAGAAAGAACAGTACCAGCTAACCAGCTGTCATGCTAATGAAGGGACTCCGGTAGGGAGTGCTCCCAATCCGGTATGTATGCACTTCTCTTCATTAATGTGACTGTGGTGGAGGTTGTGTGATGAAGTTCTAGATAACCTCTGCAATCCCTTCCACTTCTATAATTCTATGATTCTACGACTTCCTTAAATCACTTAGTGGATTTCCATGGCTGAGCAGGGGTTCTAACTCTGATCTCCCAGAGTCCTAATCCAATGCAAAAAGATCTGTCTGTCTGTCTGTCTGTCTGTCTGTCTGTCTGTCTGTGTGGTTGTAACTTCACAGCAAATCAGCTGAAAATACATGGAGCAAAAAAGATTTATGACTTCTCAAAAAAAGGAATACAGAGAAAATACAGGAGAATAACAATTTAATCACTACATTATAGAGCTGCCTTGGGAAAAGTAAGGGAACACCACTATACCAGAGTAAGCATAGAAGCACCCAAATACTGCAAGATCTCTTTCCTGGGCCTAATTCCCACTTACCTCTTGATTCAGTTCCTGAGCCAATTCCTGAGCAGAAGGAGAGAGGCAGGCTGGGAGGATGGAGGACTGAGGATGGAGCAGGCATGGCTGGGAGGCCAAGGAAGCCGCAGCCATTGGAAACCAGGGGGATACGAATCCGATTTGAATCCACCCTGGTTCCCACTTGGGCTGAATCGATTTATTTCTAAATAAATCGATTCAGCCAAAAAAACACCCCATTTCCCCACGTCTTTTTGATGTGGTTTAAATAGGTAATAACCATGGCTTCAGCGATTCGAATTAAGTGGGAATCATGGTGGTTTAAACCAGATCTTTTCAAATCACGACCTGGTTTAAAACATAATGGGAATGACCCCTTGTTTACTCTGTGCTGGTCCAGATCCTACTGTTGTGTAAGAAGTTAGGAATTTGAGCACCAAAGAACATCCCTGTGTACTTTGCTTATAGTGAACCATGTTTGTCAGTGGTGGTCTGTCTGCTTGAGTTGTTTTTAAAAAATTATCCATCATCATCCTAAATCATTGGGTGTCATTTGCATACGCATTTAATTGCTCACTCCTAACTCCTGGTCATTTTATGATTAAATTAAATAGCACGGTTATGCTCCACAAAACAGGTCCTCAGTGGGAATTCATAAGTTATTTTCTCCACTGTAAAAACTGTTCGTGTATTAATGCTTTCTTCTTTTTCTTCCTCCTCATCATTGTCCTCCTCCTCCTCCAGCCAGTTAACAACCCATAAGAAGAGCTGCTGTTTTATCCCATGACTACTAATGCGGTTTAAGAACTCTGTCTGTTTGTTGATGAAGAATTCTAAAAGGTTGCATTCCTTTGCACAAGCTATACTAAACCATCCTCAACAAAGCTTGTCCTTTTCCATCAATTTACCTAGGAAGGTTAGGTTGATGGGTGGATCCCTTCAGGTTCTGTCATTAAAAAAAAGATGGTGGTACTTTGAATGCATTCTTCTGGTTAGGAAACTAATTATGTTTCCTCTCTGACTCTAGGTGAATGGAAAGAACACCCTCAGTTAGGTTTGGAACTGGACTTAGAAAAATAATGATCAATTTTCCAAAAGTCTAAAAAATAATTTGGCTTATTTGGAGTTCTTATCTGAGACTCTGCTGTCCCCTGGTGATGTAATTGGGAGTGCAATCCTTCTTCCAAACCCCTATGCTTGAGATTACTTCCATCCGTGGCAACCAGATGCCTCTGTGACGTTTACTGAAAGGACAAGATGAAGAAGCAACATCTTCCCCTCAGGTCCTAGGACAGCAGTGTATACATCTTCTGAATATACTAGTCTAGTTGCCCAAAGGGAAATACCTTTCGTTCAGTTGTCTGTGTGTATTAGAGAATATCAGCAACAGACCCCAAACCCCCAGAAACTATGAACTATGAATATATTATATTATTATTATATTATATATATTCAGGAAGCAGGTGTCCCACATAAGGATGGACAGAAAGTATATTATAGGTCAAGGGTTTATATATTATATATATTATATAATATATGAACTATAGATTATAGTTCAGCTACTGCTGGAGGGGGTGAGTGGGAATGAAGGCACTGACCTTTAAATTTTCCTTTCACCTCCAAATTTCTAGCATTCCAGAGAGTGAGAAATTGAAAACAGTTCACACTTAGAACTTCTATATTGGTTGCATTCACATTTCCTTGGTAATTTTGCCTCCCCCCCCCTTTTTTTTTTTAGATGCCTAAATTGTATTTCGACATGCTCAACTGAAGTTTTAAGTTACTGCAGTGCTAGAAATTTGGAGCCCAAACAAACATTTCAGGGGGAAATAATTCCTTCAGGAATGGCAGGGGATTGGACTGGATGGGCCTTGTGGTCTCTTCAAACTTTATGATTCTATGATTCCTATTTGGGGTTACAACATCCTCATTCCTCACCCCCACCCTCACTGCTCTAGTTCGTTGGTGGATTGTTGTTCAGTTTTTGATAACAAAGGCCTGATACAGACAGGCCAAAATAAATGGGTCCTACGAGTCTTGAGGTCGCGCCAAAGCCACACTCCGTTCCTAAGCACTGGAGTGCAGCTTTGGTGCAGCTTCTGGATTCTTAGGATGCATGCATCCTTTAAACAGCATACCTCCAAAGAGATCTGAAGCAGCTTTATTTTGGCAGTCTGTAACAGGCCAAAGTTAGTAACTGGGATTCTTGAAAAATATGCTGGATTAGGGCAGTCTTGGTGTGATGTGCCACGGCACAAGGTGTGAAGCCATTTTCAGAATCGCTTAGTTCAGATTAGATATGCCTTAATTGTAAAGAAATCCTGAATACACACGATTGCGACACACATTTAAAATGCTTAAGTGGGCCAATGGAATTGAAATTAAAAATAAAATTGTAGGTTGAAGTGAGCTCACTTCTGCATGTCAAATTGTCATTGGGAAGTTTTTGGGGTTTGGGGGGATTTTGTTTTGTTTTGTTTTAGGACCCTATCACATGGGATTAAGACCCCAGTATACCTTTCCCAAGTTCAGTCCTAATTCAAGAGGAAGCCAAGTGTTATCACACAGAAATTGCTGCTGAATCACCTCCCAGGTTCATCCTGGGTGCAGCCCGGGTCCTGTAAGCCATTTCGGTGGCCATTTAAACAAGTCAGAAGCTTCCAACTTCTAAAAATGGCTGTCAAAGCAGGTTACAGGACCCAGGCTGCACCCTAGGTAGACCTCAAAGCTGTGCTTGTAGTTCATTGCCTTTTTTCTAAACTACATACACACTAGAGACAAGGCAGGACTACAAAGGAGGAGGATGTTTCCTTGTGGAGAACATGGAAGCTCATCAGGTGGGAAGGAAGAGCTGGAGGTGCTACTTTTTTCTCCCTTTCTATGAAGGTTATTACATGGGGTTAAAAAATGGAATAAGAATGGATTAATCCCACCATTAAATTGTAATTGTGAAAAGATTATCACATGACATTACACTCATCCCGTATTTCTTGTGGCTGGAAACCGCAACTGTCTCGTAACTTCTTATTAATGATAAAACCCCATGAATGAGAAGTCAATATCACTCTAGTTGCACAGTTGAGGAGGCTAGGAAGCAAATGACAATTCAGTTGCACTATCGCAGAGCTGACATCATCGCCGTTTTTTCCTTCTCCTTCTAAATCCCAGATTGCTGTTTGGCAAATGAACTTCCTGTGAATAACTTGCCATTTGCAAGATTATTCTCTTTCTGTAGATTTCTGTTTTATTTATCTCAATCACGAACATTTTTTTTTTAAAAAATGTTTTAATTATGTTAAATCCCCCGCATTTTATGTAATGCTCTCTCATGGTAACTCTCATGATAACAAAAGAACAAGACAAATGCAATATTTGTCTTCTAAATATGCATATGCACAACTTTGCATTTTTGATACAGCAACAAAAATGGTTTTCATGCGTGGAAAACAAAATTGCTTTTGTTTTGTTTTCATCCTGGCATTGAATCGTTATTGCAAAATTTCACAGAAAAAATAGATTGTTATAGCGTGATGTTCCCATTCACTGCCACTAGTGCTATAGTTGTCGAAATGACCCTAGTATGATAATCTTTGGCATAGTATGCAATTGCAACACAGTTTGTTTTTGTTGTGTGGCTGCATTTCTGAGTTATGGCAACCCTAAGGTGAATCTGTCACAGGGTTTTCTTGGCAAGATTTATTCAGAGGGGCCTTGCCTGGTGTGGTAACTCTTGGTGTCATTTCCCATTGACCTCCTCCCATACTACACCCATACAGAATCCTTAGTAATGTTTTTTGTACTAATTTGCACATAAATCACAATTCCCATATATCACTGAATCTAATGGTAATAGTTGTGACATAAACAACTGGCAAAATTAAAATTATCTTTAAATTACAATATCATATGCACAGAATAAATGTGTTTACATGTACGTAGTTTCATTTGATTAAAGTGAAAAATTGGTAAAATATGGTGTTTTTAATGATTTTTTAAAATTAAAAATATTTTTTAAAAAAGAATTAAATTAAATTTTGAAATTTGAATTTTAAAACAAAACAAAACATGAGACCTCTCCTTTCTCCTCCCACTGATCGTCACCCCACTCACCCAATTTCTTTAGCATTTTAAAGAGATTTAAAGAGATTATGGCAAATGCCATAGCCTATTTTTGTCAAAATACATATGTTTGAGGAACAGTGGTGTCATTCTGCCTTAAGATGTCACCTGGTGTGGTCTGAACCCCCCGCAGTACCTAGTGATGCCACTGCTGGGGCTGACTGTTGCTCAAGGTTATAGCTGAACATGGATTGAAACCCTGGCCTCCAGAGTTGTAATCGAGTGCTCAAACAGCTACACCACACTGGCTGTGATCATTGACCTGAGGTTTGTAGTTTGGTCAGTGGACCAGAGGAGTTCTTGGGCTAAGAATTCTAAGCACACCTCACTAAACTGAAAATCCCAGGCTTCCATAGCATGAGATAGATAAAGAGGATGCAAGATCCAGTGTGGCATAATGGTTTGAGCTTTGGTCTCAGCAACCCTGGGCAAGTCAGAAAACCCCGTGATAGGTTTACCTTAGGGCTGACATAAGTTTGAAATGACTTGAAGGCACACAACAACAAAGTGGAAACAAACATATCACCATTTTCTAATTTATTGCACTCTGAAGTCATTCTCCATTACCAAACAGAAAAGAGGTGAGTGAAAAACGGCTTCATGTAGCACCTAATGCTATGTTTTGTGCCCTCAGCCCCTTTGTATTCTCTTGGCCAAAAATAAGTCCAATAGATAGACAAAAGGACAGACTGAAGAAAAAAACAAAGTGTATTCTCTTCCCTAGAAGCTGTGAGGAGAGGAAACCCAACCTTTGAATAGGTTGCAGCCCTCCGCTATTTTAACATTAAAAAAAACCTACTTTTTCAAAACCAGACATGGAATTCTGACCACTCCTAATTTTGTACATTTTTGGCAGTCTCGGCAGTCCCTGAGGCTTATCAGAGCCAGAAAACTGGGCCATGGACCAGCTGTATCACGATACCCTGATATACAGACATCTAAACATCTTGTGTCTCAAAGCTTGCACATTCTCAGCTCTGATTAAGCCTCTGCTGCACCATGTTCACAGAGGCTTTTAAATTGTCCCAGTTTCTCTCTCTTCCTCCTACCTTCCCCCTTTTTCTAAGTTTACTTCATTTGGTGCAGAATAAGATCAAAGTACAAAACTTGTTAGCTTCCAGTTAACTCAACAGGCAGCAGAGGGGTGGATATGCACACAGAGTTTATACAGTGGATCTGACAGCAAGCTGTAATTCTGAGCTAGTCTGTGTAAGTTTGATTTCATAATAAAGTATTATGTTATATTTATTGCTGTGCACACACACCAGGATTACTATATTTATTGATCTGTGCTTTTACTTTTCTTTTTTAGACTTTTCTAAAGTCATTAAATAAATTCCAAGATTTCTCTGATTATTGCTTGATCACACTCTTTTGACCACACTCTGATGCTCCTTAACTATATGTATCCTGATGTTCACCTATAAAATGTTGGTGGATATGTAGCTATTTTACGCAGCACCTTCAGTATCTTGAAAGAATCCCTGTATAGAGAAATATGTGTGTGCCATCATTTATTTGGTAAACTGTGTATTTATTTTGCCAAAAGTTCAGGACTTTACAAAGACAGTTAAGAGCAACTTCCAAATTAATCTGAACATATTTGTATGTTCCCCTCAATTACCTGTGAAATGGGTATTAATGACTGAAGCATGCCATTGCAACATACGGCTGCAGTAGTAAAAGAAAGACTATCGAACTGGAAATCCTCATTTATTCAGGCATGTAAGCTACAGGCATCTTTATTCAGGCATGTAAGCTACAAAGGATAGCTCTAGCCGCCAAGGAAAAGTAGCACAGGTTGAGTATCCCTTATCCAAAATATGGGGACTAGATGTATTCCATATTTCAGATTTTTTTCCCCAGATTTTGGAATACTGTACCTGTATTTGCATATACATAATGAGTCATAATGATACTATAGAGAGACTGAGGATCTATGAAGTAGTGGAAGGTGTAGATTCCCACCAATACCTCATGTCTCTTCCCAGCCTGACGAATACAATAGAGGTACACACTACACTACTTGTTTTGTTCCACAAAGGGTTTTGTATCTTTGCATGCTTTGGATTTCAGAATTTCAGACAAGGGATACTCAACCTGTATCACAGTATCAGAAGCAAGATAAGGACAGTAAAAAGCCTCCTTAGAGGCAAGGCTGAAACGTAAAAGCACATCTCCGATTTTCACACAGAGTTTTTCCCCTTGAATTTTCCTTTTTCCTTTTCTGTTTCTACTAATCATTATCTGCATTACATACTAAAGAATGAGAATTTGTGGATGTGATAGCAGTAAGGTCAATCTTCACTTCTGCACTGGGGAACAAGCAGCAAGTTGGGTGATAGCCACATTTTACCTTGTTGTTGTGTGCCTTCAAGTGATTTCCAACTTAGAGCAAACCTAAGGCGATCATACGGTTTCCTTGGCAATTTTCTTTACAGGAGGTTTGCCATTGCCATCTTCTGAGGCTGAGAGAGTGTGACTTGTCCAAGGTGACACAGTGGGTTTATATGGCTGAGTTGGGATTTGGACCCTGGTTTCCCTAATCCATCACTCAAACCATTATACCACTCTGGCTCTAGTTAAATGTTAATTAATGAATGGCCCACAAAGGTGTCATTCCAAAGACTAGAAATATCTATGGTATACTTACACGTATGCACACAGACATTTCACAGGCTTCCCAAGGGATTCTGAGTTGCACCGTGGCTTGTTAAAAACCCTAATGATATTGCCACTCGAGCAGTGATGGTGGTTGCTTCTATAGTCAGATCAGCCCTCCTTCTTGACAAGAGAAATATTGAATGGAAGTGGGATGCTAAAATTCTCACTGAACTATCTCTCATTGGCTCCTCCAGCTCAGCCAGTGTCTCTTCAAGGGACTATAATAATCAAGAACTTAATGTTGAAAATAAAGAAATGAAAATATGATAGCACCCAACACCCAACAATCCTTTTTTGTTATTGTGTGCCTTGAAGTTGTTTCTGACTTATGGTGACCCTAAGGTGAATCCCTAGTTAAGATACTAGTTATTCAAAATCAGAAGTGACTTAGGAGTTTATCCCGTGAATATCATGGGAAAATCGTGTAATTACGTGAAACAGTTTCACACAGCATCGCACAAAACCCGCCATTAAAGTGGTCGCAAAGAAGCATCAAGGCTTTACTTTCGGGATTTCATTGACAACGCATTTCCGATACCACTTTATTTGCGCAGTTGGGTATGATAATCATTTGCGCAACTGCGTGCCATTTTTGCTTTAATTGCTGGATGCTTTAAATGCACTTTAATCTCCCTTTAATGCCGAAATTAGCCCCAGTGTGCTAAAATCCATACACCCAGTTCCATTTTTGTTTTGGTTTCTTTTTGCAGTCTGTGGTACCTGCAGGTTTCCTGGTGCAGACAAGTAGCCCACAGACCCAATCCAGTTACCTTTCTCTGATCTACAGTGTACCTTGCTTTCAGAAGGAATACTTAAATAGTATTCTACCATCTGAATTTCTTTCCAGGCATTGGGACTTTAGATTTCCTGAACTTGGTTTCCCACAGTCTCCCTTGCATAACTTCTGCTCGTGCCATTATGCATGCATAACTTGCCATAGCTTTCAGCTCATTTTTTTTCTTCTGCTGCTGATGTACACATCAACATGTTCCTATTAGCTCACTTACTATGGGAAAATGCATTGCCATATGCCAAGAAGGCTACTGAAGTGGACAATAGGGCTTGGGAATGGAGGAATCTGTACTTCCCTCATAATCAGGCAGGTCTGTTGGCCAATTCAGCAGCACCTCATGGAATCCTCTTTTGACCTGAAAGCCCAGATAGTTGCACCCAGGGGATTATAAAAGGCAACATCTTTTATATGGCACCTGAACTATGGTTGCTGCCAAACTTCAGCCTAAACTACAGGCAGAAGAAAAATTACAGGTTTTTCCTCAAGTGAAACATCCGAGGAGCTCTGAGGAGAGCCCTAAGCTTTTTGGTAAGACTAGTAAAGCCTTCTTGGGGAGCAGAATAGTAGGGGAATTAAAGAAGTAAATTCACAGATTAGAAAACTACAGTTTTTGACAGAACCTTGGTAAAAACATAAAGTAATGGTTTGGCAGGAATTCCATAACATAATTTCTTAGATGTCAGTATATTTATTAGCTGGAAATAAAGCAGCTACTGGCAGTCCAGTTAATGCAATAGTTACCAGTTGGAAGTGGGGATGATGGTTTGGGTAGGAATGCTGAACCTGAATTCAGTTCCCTTGAACTAGTTATTGTCTTATTAGAACCACCAAACATGCTGTCTCTTACCTGCAGATAAGTGAGTATGTGAAGAGTTCTTGTAGTACCTTTGAGACTAACTGAAAGAAGCACGAGCTTTCATGGACTTCAGTCTACTTCCTCAAATGCGTATAATAGAGTGGAAAGTGGTAGAATTCAAAGATATAGCCATGTTAGTCTGTAAAATCAGTAAGTAAAGAGATCTTGTTGCACCTTTGAGACTAACTGAAAGAAAGAAGTTGGCAGCATGAGCTTTCAGATACATTTGTACTCCACCAAATGTATCTGAGGAAAGTAGACGAAGTCTACGAAAGCTCATGTTGCCAATTTCTTTCTTTCAGTTAGTCTCAAAGGTGCTACAAGATCTCTTTACGTACTGATTTTACAGATTAACACGGCTATGCCTTTGAATCCTACCACTGGAGATAACTTGTTATCTATAAATTCCTCTGCATTAATATTTCCCTCCAAAGAATCTCTAGAGGAAGACTCATTTCATGTGCCAATCTGCCTGCAATTTTAGTGTATTAGCATTGGAATATTTTAAATTTTCTTGTTCTTTAATCCTTTTTTATGGGTTGATTAAATTTTTTATGATTGAGGGGAGGGTTGGGGTTTTGGGATTTTTAAATTGTAATTTTTTAATTGTATGATGTTTCAATTTTATAATGTTGTAATCCACTTTGATTCCTTTGCGAAAAAGTGGAATATAAATTATTATTATTTTTATCTCCTACATACTGGTGTCTCTGATGGGAACATAAACTTCCAAAAGCTCTACCACATCTTTGCCTAAGAAATAGTCTGCCTGGCCATACTCTCAAGTGTTAGTCTTTTGTAGCAGACACTTCAAAGTCTTACATTGTGAAAATCTAAGACTCAGAAGCTAGCCTTAAAACATCTCCCCCACTCCTGCATCTCACCCATGGTGAGATTCATTAATCCTTAAATGGCTGAGGATGAGAAGTGAACATCCTTTCACGTGTTACAGGGAATGAAGAAGCCAAGATGCAAGCACTCCTGCTTTCCTCTTTATCTGCCTTGTCTCATAGGCTCTGCATTTCATTGACTGTACCAGACATCCTCAAAAATAACACTAACCATGCATGATCTCAATCCATTCCTTCCACTATACAAGCACTAGTCTGGTTTCATCCAAACTCCTTTGAGGATCAGTCTGAGCAGTTCTGTACAAGAAACTCATGCTCTCTTTTGGCATCCCTTACTTCAAGAAGTGGGTAATATTTTTTTTAGTCTTGTTGCTACCATAAAAAAATCAAATTGATACAAGTAGCAAACTATCACATTAGACCTGGGGACTTTGTTCCATTCTGTACTTTATTCTATGCAATGAGAAAATGCCTTTTTAAAAAAGAGAAGGAAATACTATTTGTCTCACTAGCTATGCTTTGAAAGTAAAGGGAAGTTAGTCAAACATACATATTTAATAGAACAAAGAGATCAAGAACATCATTAAAGTCTGAGGATTTCGCTTCCTTATTAGCTGAGTGAACTCATTTATCTTGTGGTCCTTTTGATGGACAGTTTGCAGACATTAACTGGTTAGCTTTTGAATACTTATCCTAAGCATTTGTAGGTGAAATAAATCACACTGGGAAGTGAAAGGCTTCATTTTAGCAAAGTCATAAATGAGAAATAGATATTTCTATGGCAATGTATTGCAAATCTGGAAGGAAACCTATATTATGTATCAGTTACCCAGTTCTGGGGATAAAAGTAAGATGAAATGAAGTTGTATCTTGTTCTAAACAGCCATTCAGAGAAGGGACTCCAGCAGGGTCATTGAGCTGACACAGTTTGACACAGCATAATTTTGAAAACGAGAACTGTCACCTTTATTCTTTGGCCTCGAAAAATCAGAGTATTTAGTTATGGGGATTTATTTGAAAGAAAATTGTACAAGATTACAACTAGCTCCTGGTGTCCAGAGAAGCCAGGTTCATTTCCGCAGAGTTTGACACATATCGGAAAGAAAGTGCCTTCTACCAGGTTTATTTGTCCATCCAGCCCAGCAGCTCTCTAGAAAATTTCCCTCCATAATAATTGCACACTTCTACACATGTGGCTAGACTGCCCCAAAATAAATACATTTTGGCAATTGGTACTTGAACAAATTTCATTGATTACCAACCAAGAAGTAAAGTTATGTTCAGAAATGCTTTCGTTATCAATATATGTGGACACATTCAAATTTGAAACATAAAAACCTCATAGATTGCTTCATAACAGCAGCTCATGTAGAAATTGCCAGATGCTGGAAAACAGGGGAGGTGTCTTCAGATATGTGGTGGGAAAAGGTATGTGGCCTATGGTTACTTGAAAAACTGTCTGACAGAATGGCAAGTTATGCAGGACAACAAAAACCGGGAACTTTCATAGACAAATGGTCCCCACTCATTGACTTTGTAAATAAAGACAGAAACAAGGGAAGACAACCTCTATCTCATCTGAACCTTTGGTTGGACATTCTGGACTAGATTTACACAAAGACAGCACTGGACTTTAAAACGACTACTTACATTGAACAGAACCTAAGAAGGAGATCTGCAACATAATTCAAAGCTGTGAGATGAATTGTTTTATTTTGCTTTATTGTTGTGCAATATTTTGTACATAGTTGTTTACTTATAGTAGTAATTAAAACGAAAAAAAAGTCAAGTCCAACAGCCTGGTTTGCAGGGAATATGTTTTCCACTGTGATCTTGAGGACACTTCCCATGATAGTTACTGCCAGTTTAAATTGTTTTTGTCATATATGTCAAATTAAGACGTGTCCCCCCATTCTATCTACATGACCTTAATTACACTGAACCTCAGTTGTCATTCAGTTGTCCTTTCACCTTGTTTGGAGTAATTCATTTGGGGCTTTTCACCATCTGCTATGGATTTTAAGTTGTGAAACAATACGGTATTGTCACTGGCATACCTGCATGTGCACACACACAATGCAAAAGAGAAAGAAAGCAAAGCCACACTGCCTGTAAGAATAGAATGGCTGGCAGAATCCCACTAGGCCAGTACAATGAATATCTGTTGGAGGGCTTTAGGGAGTGATATGTTTGTCAATGCCTGCTACAGGTTTCCCCATGTCTGTCCTTAATCTCCTGTGCCACTCCACAGAGCCTCACTTCTCATAGTGTGAGGAGCCATTCTGTAGAGCAGGGCTACTCAAAATTGTGGTAGATGGACCACAATTTCAGACTGATATGCCAGTCCGTGAACCACTGGCTGTCAATCTGAAGCAAGTTTCCAGGAAAGCAGGAAAGAGTTGTAGCAAATGAATACAAATATAGTGCCAGTTCCTGGCATACTGGGGAGGAAAGATCTACCACTCCCACATAACAGATAGCTTAAAAAGCATTACTGTAGAGGATGCCTGGCACAGAAAGAAAGAGAGTCATTGGTGCGGTCCAGATGGTGCTTTGCGCCAGCCTGGCCACATACTAAGGTTGTGCGGGGGCGGAGCAATCAGACGCCGCGCAACCCTAGTACATGACAGCGGCATAATAATGGCGGTGCCTTGTATACATAGGTGACGCCATTGTTACGTAAGCCCCACAAGGCATCCGCACATTGCCGTGTGGCGCTTACGTAACCAGTGTACCAGTGACGCACTTGTTATGGTGCCCCTGCAGCTTTAAAAGAACCCATTTTTTGCGGGTTCTTTTTCCGCCAGAGGGAAGCCACCCAGTTTGGCGGCTGTGGCATTCTTCCGGGGGGGGGGGGGGAAAGGCCACCGCTGTTCCAGACATTCTCTAAGGTATGTAACGGGCCATGTCTATATATGCCAGTTACACTGGTTTCCCCTATGCTCACCATAACCTGTCTACACAACACAGGGTCAATTTGAGACTGGACTGTCACTGGCTAAATTGGTGCAAAAACATCTCACCTTTTGTTCCAGATTTTGCTGGAAAATCCAGAGCATTCTGTAGCAGTAGCATCCATAGCTGTGAGTCACAACAAGGTGCCCAGTATGTGATTGACGGTGGGCACCTCATTTCTGACCTCAGACGGAGCAGTTTGTATCAGTGGCACCAGGTGGCACAGCTGGATGAGTGATTAGACAGCCACTTGGTGATATTCTGAAGTGTGGACAATCTACATAAGGGAGATCCAGAGCCAGAATACTCCAGAAGCATGCCTAAGTCAGGTGGAAGCAGGAATCTTTAGGGTTGTAGAAATGCAACTGAATGTCTGAAATTGCAACCCAGCAACTCCATTTCTAAGTACATTCAGACTGTGAAGGTGCAGGGAGATAGAAAGGGAAGAGCAGTCTCCTTGTGCCCTAGGGCATCTTTTCTTTGCCACAAGACTGTTTTGGGTTGCCTTGACTAGGATCTAGACTGGTTCTTCTGGAGTGATTCCCTGCAGACACCATTTACTTGAGAAGATGCCTCATACAGAGACAATTACTTATTTTTAAAAACATTATGATATTTTTACCTAGTATCTACAAGAAGCCATGGAAATGGAGGAACACATTGCATATGTTTCCATGCAGAAGTGATTAAAAAGAGTTCCTTGTTAGGAAGTCTCCAATTAGGGGAATTTCTTAATTTAACTCGAATTGCGGAGGGTTAACAATGCCCTCACGAGATTTTGTCCCTTACTCTATACCAGAGGGCCAAACAATCCCTTAAGATATGACGCGAGACAGACTGCACCAATTAAAATCCAAATATTTATTAAAAAGGGAAACAAACACACAGCAAGGGTCTCTCTCTCTCTCTCTCTCTCTCTCTCTCTCTCACACACACACACACACACACACACACACACACAATCAATACTCAAGGAAAGCAAAGGAGGGAAATTCGGGAGAGAGTGAGAGAGACAAAATTACGGGAGATACTTACTTCCGAAGGTTTCTCCAGGAATCCAGTGTAGATGTGGATGATGGAAGAGACACGGCTGCCGGAACATGGGGAAAATGGCTGAGGGAGCTAAAATCAGAGTCCAGTCTGGTGTGAACCAGGCTGTATTCTGGTAATAGCACACTGGGTAGACAAATCTACAGATATTTATAGGCGAAATCCAGCATCTGGTGATGAGCTTAATGGTTTGGCCAAAGCCGAGACAAAGGGTGTAAGGACCTGGGCTTTGTGAAGCTGAGGTGAAGAATAGTCTAGGCAATGCACTTGGGTTGGGGAAGACAAACAGATAAATGGGTGGATCATTGATATGTTATGGGGCATAAATTTTTAGACTAATAGACAAATATATATGGTAACCCACAATTGCTGACTTCTTCACCTCCTGATTCCTGGGCACTTTGAATTCCACAAGCATGATCTGGACTCTGGGGAAGCAGGAATGAAAAGGTTTCATCTCTGGAACTGTGGGATCTGGAGTTTGAGCAGGTACTTCAGATTCTCTATGGGAGAGCTTTAATGTTCTCACCTGAACTACAGTTGCCAAAATACCCTAATTTAATTACCAATCCTTGCTAGGCTCGCTTGGGTACTATAGTTTAGGGGTGTACACTTAGCGCTTCCTGTCTAAATGACAAATCTCTGGATCCTGTAGGTTGGAGCTATAACAGTTAATGTGGAATCAAACAAGTGTAACCTTGGCCCCATTCCCACTGGGCAAAAAAAGCGGTTTATATTGCTGAGATTCTGACTTGAATTTTTTTTTCTGAATTGTATTCGAATCTGCTCCCTCGTTCCCATTATGAAAGGGGGCAAATGGACTCGGGTTTTTTTTTACCCATGTTCTCATTCCCATTGAAATTTTCTCGGTTGTAATTTGAAGCGGACTTTTTTGCTCCCCGTTCCCATTGCCCTTCCAGAACCTTTTTTTAAAAGCAGCTGTCAATCAAGCACCTAAGAGCTTGACATCACAGCTAATCAATCGCTTAGGCGCTTTTCCCCTCTGGGAAAGGGAAAAGGGAGCCTCCATCCTCCCAAGTTCCTTTGCCTACATGGCTCTCCTGTGTCTTCCCAGACTTCCTCTGGGAAAGGGAAAAGGGAGCCTCCATCTCCCCAAGTTCCTTTCCCTCCCCCATTGCTCCCTGGGCTGTTTGGGGGGCGATCGAGTAGGCATGTAAAAAAAAAGAAAAAATTATTGTTAAAATGGTGTTCAATGGGTCTCCTCACACGTTGATCTATGAATGTGGAGCAGGGGGGAGGTTGCGGGGGGCGTAATGTGTTTACCATATTTGGAGGTCAATGTAGCAATTTGCTATGTTTGGACACCCAACAGAGTGCCTAAGCGATCGAAAGCTTAATTTAAAAATAAATAAATTTGTCTACACATGCGATTGCCTTACCCTGCTTCCCACTCTACCGGGGGAAAGGCTATGTAAACAGGGGAAATGGCGCCGGTAATGCAGGAAAGAGAACAAAGTGGATGATACCCCCAGGCCAGCCCCTTGAGCACTGCTCCTCCCATCCTCAAGTTCCCAAATCAGACACCCTTGTCGTTCCCATTCATTTGCCCCGAATTGGATTCAGGAGGCGCAGGAAAAACCTCTAAAAATGTACACCCTTTTTAAACCAGTTTATCCACCACTGTTTCGGGTTTTCCAAGGAAAATAAAATACATGGGGATCAGATCCAAATTCCAATGGGAACAAAATTGGCGCAATGAAGATCGAATGTGCGCTCAAATGGGAATGATGCACCCATAATTCGATTCTTGAACTGCGTTATAAGCCAGTGGGAATGGGGCCCTTGTAGTATAAATATTCTCTTCTGCACTCAGGTGAGATGTGTTGTAATGTTTAAACATTTACTAGTTTTGAATCTGCATATATAAATCACAATATGCAGTGTATTAGAAACCATCCTCTTTTGTTCCCTCTCCTTTCTTCTGCAATCTCTGTCTGATACATGTTTTCTCTTTTGGTGGTGCATGAATGGCCACCCACTCAGCTGCAAATCACACCTTCCCAAGAGTATATTGCAAGGGGAAAACAACAAAGTGGCTAACAGTGCATGCAATGACAATTTTGCTTTTGGTTTGGGCCATGGTTTAAAAAACAATACTCATTAAAGTGTCCATGTGCCCGACTTTACAGAGGAAAACTAGGGTGTCACCTAGGTCTAGTGTGTCACCTAGGTCTAATCTGCACTGCAGATATAATGCAGTTTGGCACAGTTTAAACTGCTAAATCTCAATTCTATGGAATTCTGGAATTTGTAATTTTGTAAGATATTTGACCTTCTCTGTCAGAGAGCTCTGGTGCCACAACCAATTACAAATCCCAGGATTCCACAGGATGGAGCCATGACAGTTAGAGCAGTGTCAAACTGCATTAATTTTACAGATTAGACCCAAGTGACAATCTTCCCAGCTATAGTGAAATGTATTGAAATTCTTTTCAAAAAATATATACGATTTCATATATCCCTATTAATTTGAACATGCACATTTTAGCAAATCTTCTTCTTCTTCTTTGTCAACGCATGTGGCCACCCAGACACTTGCACATCTCTGTTTTAGTTGTGTGTTGGGATAGCCCCGCAACTCCATTGATCTCCCTAAGATTAATATTGAAAATATGTTCCCTTCATCTTCAGTTAACTTTCTGATCAGTTCCTGGCTACAAACCTAGACGATGGATGGAGGCACCTATTTTATTTTTTTATTTTTTCATTTAGCGTCTGAGAGTGAGAAAAAAGAAAGTGCTGTTAGAGGACACACAATGGCAGCTGGAATTAAATGAGACAGTCCTTCAAACAGGAAACACCACTCAGGCCTTTTGTTCGAAGCAAAGTGGCTCAGAGAGCACTTTGGAGAAGGGGAGAGCAAAGCTGCTGTTGTGCAAATAGATTTTGTCTGTCTGGAGTGCTGGTTTTTCACCCAAAATATGATCACTGAAAATTTTTTAAAAATCTGTTTTCACCTCCATCTCCTTTCCCATCTCCTCCTCTTTGTTTCAGTTTCCAGTTCAGCTGCGCATCCAGCCTTCCAAGAGTTAAAACTTTCCAGCCTGTGCTGCAGATTCCTTGCCTGCAGCCTGCTGCCCTGAGTCAAATTAATCATGTACTGGGAAACACAGCAGGCATGTACTAGCTCTGGGCATGGTGTATCACGTACTTTCTGGAATCTGTCACATGGGAAGCTTTCTCCTCTAGGCTCAATTGATCCTTTCTCAGTTTGATGCTGTGCTTAATTGTGAGACAGGCCTGTATTTTTGTTCTTCAGCCGAACTTAAAGGGCTACTCTTGCCAGCCTCATCCGAAGAAGTCTAACACAACAGAACTGCCAAACAAAAAGGGCTTTCTCTCCATGCACATAATAGCCTTTATGTGTTGCTGGTAGGACAGCATGGAGATAAATTGTTTAGGTCCCATTTCTTTCATGTACAAGAGGGGCAAAGCCTCCCCTACCATAACAAAGCACAATTCCCTGTTTTGGCAAAGCGTGCGAGAATCACCAGGAGGCATCGCTCACTGGGGGAGAGAAAGAGATAAGTATGCAGTGGGTAGGTTTCAGTCACCCTGCATTACCACCCGCAGCAGCTCTCTGTTCTATTATTTCTAAACACAGGCTGTTTATACTGGTGTGATTTGTTTATCCACACATCCGCAAATCCAGTATTGTGTTAAAACGCGGCATTATATCACCAGGGGATTATTTTATGTTCCTGAGTGTTAGCTTTCTGAACTAAGTTTCTAGTACTCATGATTGCAGAGACAACCTCACATCTAGTAGTGAACTCAAGGCTATAAAATAAAGGATCACTGAAACATGTAAGGGGTGCAAGTTTTTCAGATTTCATTCATCACTCAGTTTTGCTTTCTACCATGCCCATGTGTGTAGTTGGGGCAAAATGAGGGCATTGTCCCTTCAGATAAGAATTCTGTCCCCAAATGAAAATTCCCTTCAGTCCCCAAATTTCAAGCATTCAAAAGAGAGAGAGAGAGAGAGAGAGAGAGAGAGAGAGAAAATCATTCACACCTTAAATTTGCTATCTTTGTATTCCCTTGGAAGCTTTGCTATGAATACTCAAACCATATTTCTAATTTCTCACCTGAACTTTCCAGTTACTACAATGCTATAAATTTTCAGAGTGAAGGAATATTTCATGGAGGGGGAGGTAGAATTCTTATTTAGGAGAATATTTTGCCCCTTCTGCAGTGATACCCTGGATTATGTCTATCCATGGGTGGGCACATCCATTTTCCTGGGACCTAAGTCACTGTCTAAGAGGGCTAGGAAAACCTAACTTTACTACCCCCATCAATATTTTGGTCTTACCAGAATAAATCCATGAGAAGTGAAGAGACAGGATAGATGTTCAATGGCTATGATTAGTAGCAATAGGAGCTGGGTGGAAGATCCTTACTTTCTTTCAGTGGCAAATCAGTTGTAAACCCCCAGACAATGCCCATGGGGAGGAGGTCTACTATGCCCTTACTCTGTCCATCATTTTGGTGGCAGTGAAGGAATTGTAGAGGCATATATTGTTGAGGGATCATGTACATGGATTATACCAGATGGTTATAGAACTTGGAATGTACAGTTTGAAAATTAATTTGTTAGTGATAGGAATTAGAAATTGGGAGATTAATAATGATTTTTTAAATATATTGAAATATGTTAATTAATTCAATGTTTAAAATGTTAGCTGTTAGAATAAAGCATGGAGTTTACAGAGGTTGTCATTGTAGACTGCATAGGGCCACATCTTATTAGTGGATCCTTCAAAAGTTCTCTTTTTATCATTTTAAAGTTGTATCTCCTTCTCAGCCTGGTTCCTTTTTGAGGATGGCTACAAAGCCTATAATTCAATTGTTTGAAAACTATTGGTAAAGGCTGTCCTAACGTATGTAATCTCATCGTTCAAGTACGTTTTTTCATTTACCTGCATCTGTCTTCTCTACTTTTCCCTCTCATCAACATGTACAGTATTCACTCACTCTTCAAACACTTCATTTGTTAAAAGTTAATAGGAAGTGATGTTAAAGGTTAGTAATGAAATGTTTATATTAGCTAGAGGACAATGATCAACATGGAACCATAAGGGACAATCTACCAGGAATAGTCTGCAAACTGCAATAATTTACAAATTGATATTGAGAACAGAGTTAGAACCAGAACCAGAGCAACTTAAAATGTGTATGGTCAAGAAGAGATGAGATGTAAGGTATAATATTGACATGGAGAGGTGAGAAAAAAAAACCTGTGGGTGAATGGATTAAAGAGAATTTCTACAAGATGATGTTCAGGTGGTTCGTGACACCAACTAAAATAAAATAGTTAAAATATATAAAAGGTTGAAAAATATTTGTTGGAAATGTGGAAAACAAGAAGGAATGTTTCCTCACGTATGATGGATGTGTACTAAAGCCAAGAGGTATTGGAAGGGGTTCAGAGACATGAAATCTTCAAATTAAGAAGTCAGTTGAAACCAGAGTTAATGCTGCTGAGAATGCCGGGTGAGCATATTAAAATTGTTAACTATATAGTATTGCACTATATTGTTATAACCGCTAGAATACTTTATGCTCAAAAAAGTACTGACATACCTAAAAAAAAAAGTTGGATTTTAAATGTTTTAGAAATATTAGAAATGGAGTAGCTCTCTATTTTGATCAAAGAGTAACTGTTCCATAAATTCCAGAATGACTGGAAACCTTTCATAGAATTTATTTTATAAAAAAGAAAGGTATAAAAATGCTTGGGAATTCTGAATATTAAATTGATTCTAATGGTGCAGAAGTTAGACATTTAAGGGTCTTTTAAAAATAAAATTGAGTAAAACCAAGGCAATGAACTTCTTTTCATATCTTGTGATTTCAACTTTGGAGTGTGTATTTTAGATGGGAAGCAGGGGGTTCCAAGAGTTAACTGGTATTATTATAAGTTAGTAACATTGCTCTTGTGTTTGTCTTTATGTTTGGAAGGATTATTGGATGCTGTTGATATTATATGTTTGTAAGATAATGATGATTGTGATTATGTCAGTTTTGCTAAAACTTATAAAAATAAATTAAAAAAACATTCTGTGAATCAAGTGTAAACAATTTTTAATCAGCACATTGAGCACATGCTGAATTTTTTTCTGCACATCTGAATCATTTTATCCTATGCCTCCTACTCACAATCAAGAAATGTGGCCTGAGATTCTGCATTGGGAGAAGCTACAATGTCTCCTGATGCTACCGTCCAAAATCCTCCCTTTGACATCTTGCAGTCTTGGTTGTGGGGCATGATAAGACAGACATCTGCAGAGCCTCCTGCAGGATCCAGTCAGGATCCGGATGCAGCTGTCTGTTTAAGCATACCCCACACCCAGAGGAAAAGGCACATCGTCACTCACCATCCCAATCTCCAGCATCTTGGAAATGTGTTGTGTTGGGGGGTTGTGAGACTTCAAAGGTAGGATTTGGGGAGAGCATTTGGTCATTGTGATTGCTCAATGACTGTAAATATGCATTAGGATAATTATAACATTGTAAGTAAAGTTGATGACACTGTAATTACAGTACTGAAGAGGATGGATGGCAGCCAGTGACTGTAAAGACTGGTGTAAGGGCACATGTTTTGCATACCACGTCCAACCTATGGCATCTCCAGATTGAAAAATCTGGTCTCTAACAAGCTGTTCTCTGCCCTTATTTTACTTTCATACTTTTTTTAAAAACTTCTTAACCTGGCACTGTAGGGTTAATGAAATAAAATGATAGTTTTTTGTGGGATTTTCAGGCTATGTGGCCATGTTTTAGAAGAGTTTCCTCCTGATGTTTCGCCAGCATCTGTGGCTGGCATCTTCAGAAAATGCTTGCCTGGAAAGGACTTGGGTATATATATATTGTGTGACCTGGAAAGGCAGGAGTGATTTGCATATGTATTGTTCACTCCTGCCTTTCCAGGTCACACAATATATATACTCATGTCCTTTCCAGGCAAGCATTCTAGAAACTCTTCTAGAACATGGCCACATAGCCTGAAAAGCCCACAAAAAACTATGGATGATGGCCATGAAAGCCTTCGACTTCACAAATAAAATTATGTTTGCACTCATTCATTTTGCTCTCTATCTATGCTTCAACTGAGGTCTAAGCTGCACTATAGAATTAATACAGTCTGACACTGCTTTAACTGCTTTGACTCAGTGATATGGAATTCTGGAATTTGTAGTTTTGTGAGATATTTAGTCTCCTCTGTCAGAAAGCTTTGGTGCCACAACAAACTACAAATCCCAGGATTCCACAGGATGGAGCCATGGCAGTTAAAGTAGTGTCTGTTTGGATTAGCAGTTTAGTGCTGAAACATAAGAGATGCTTGCATCAGAGTTCCAAGGTGGAATTTAAGTAATCCAAGGATAGGCAACAAGCAGCTTCAAACATCTGCCCTGGGAAACCTGACTTTATTGGTGGGTGCTGTATGGGCAAACCCTAAAAACACCTTTTCCCCACAAAACATGTGGCCCACTGAAGCCAAACATGAATGGGAGGTGGGGGGGGGGGGGGAGAAGGCCAAAGAGGAGAAAATAGCATATGTGTGAGGATTATTTTTTACTTGTCTATCTCAGGGTGCATCCACACTGTAGAAATAATATATTCTGGGCCTGAACAGACAGGCCAAAATAAAGCTGCTTTGGGTCACTTTGGAGGTATGCTGTTTAAATGCTGCATGCATCTTAAGAGGCCGGAAACCACACCAAAGCCACACTCCAGTCCTAAGTGCGGGAGCGCAGGTTTGCTACAGCTGCTGGCCTCTTAAGATGCGTGTGTCATTTAATCAGCATACCTCCAAAGTGACCCAAAACAGCTTTATTTTGGCTTGTCTGTTTGGGCCCTTTGGCATCAATTTAAGTGCTGCAGCTCCATCCTATGAAATCACCAGGTTTGTATTTTTACAAGGGTTTTAGCCTTCTCTGCCAAAGAGTCCTGGTGCATCACAAAACTACAAATTTGAGATTTTTGTAGGATGGAACCAAGGCAGTTAAAGTGGTGTCAAACTGCATTATTTCTACAGTGAAGAGGCACCCTAACTGTTCTACACTATATGAGCAAAGGAATACAAAGTGATTTATTGCATCTCACACCAAATACTGTAATAATATACAAAACCAGAGAATAAAACCAATAAATATTAGAGAAGGATAACTGAAGAGAGTCACAATTCCTCATCACAGAGAAAGAATCAAACAACTTCCATATAGGCTAATAAAGAGATGGGAAACATTAGCCTTCAGCTTTAGAAGACCTGACATTCAAAAAGGGCCATGGTACCTTAAGGGCTTCCTGAGGAGGAAGCAACATACAACCACATTGCATTCCTCCATCCCTTCACTCCTTTTTTCTCTTTCTCTCATTTGGTTGCTTTTCAAATCCATGAGGCATCAGGCACCTTACTTACTATATTTTCTTTATTTATTTCATTTGTACGCTGCTTTTCTTCCAGAACGGGAACCAAGGTGGCTCCCAGAAAGAGTCACTTAAAAAATCAGAATAATTTTTAAAAACACAATTAAAATAATGACATAAAACAATATCAAATTATTTAAAGTTTTAAAAGATAGATACAAAAGATCCAAAGTTTTATTAGGAACAGCCACCAAGACGACTCTTTCAGGTCCTCACCAAGTAAGCCTGCAATGGTGATAGGACAGAGAAAAAGACTTGCCCTGAAGATTTTAGAACTCTAGCAGGTTTATATTGGGTGATACAGTCTTTCTGACAGTCTGGATCTAAGCCATATAGGGCTTTATAGGTCATGACCAACACTTTGAATTGTGTCTGGAAACAAAATGGTAGCAAGGGTTGCTTATAACTGGCCCTAGTCAACATTCTGGCCCCGCAGAAGTTTCTGAACAGTTTTGAAAGGCAGCCCCACATAGTGTGTGTGTGTAGCAATAGCCATTAATTTATTAACTAGTACACTTGGCCCTCAGTATGCGTGGGGGACCCATTCACTACTACCCACAGACACGAAAATCCGCAGATCCTCAAGTTTCATTGTCCCCAATGGCAGCACGTGCATGCAGCTATGCTGCCATTAGGGACAACAGGACTTCAATGGTAGTACATGCACATGGCCATGCCACCATTCGGGACAGCCCTCGTTGTCCCCAGTGGCAGCGCATGCATGCAGCCACACCATCGTTAGGGACAACAGGAAGTCATTAGGGACAACAGGACTTCCTATTGTCCTTAATGGCAGTGTGGCCAATGAGACCAAGCACCAGCAGTAGTCTATGAATTCCCAGCACAAACTTCATGGGGAATTCCAAGAAAGGAACTAGCTGGCCACACACCCAACCTGCCTACATCCCATCCAGTAATGGACTTTTCACAGAAGGAAGCAAGATTGGAGTTCCACAGCAAAAGAAGTTACTATAGATTTTTGTGGGTTTTCCAGGCGATGTGGCTTCAGAGGGTGGTGGCATGGATGTTTGTGTAGTATATATACTTGTGTGACCCTTGGTTGGGAGGAAGTGATTTACATGTTAATCTGTGTGTTGGTCTGTTGTTGAATGGCAAGGCCTCAAGGTGGGAGGATATGTGTGGTGGAAGTGTGTCCATTCATTAGCAATCCATTGTCTGTGGAGAAACCCCCGACCCTGGATGGTGTTCATTTGCAAGAACTGAGTCTTGATTTAGGTGTTCTTCAGGACTGATAGCCAAACTTTGTTTACTTGCAGTGTTTTTTCTTTCCTGTTGAAGTTGTCCTGGTGTTTGTGGATTTCAATGACCTCCCCATGCATTCTGACCTGGTAGTTGCTGGCATGATCTAGAATTTCAGTGTTTTCAAACAGCATTCTATGCCCAAGTTGGTTTATGATGTGTTCTGCTACTGTGCATTTTTTCTTCTTTCCTGTTACTGTTTGGTGGTGCAAAATGTGGTCATTAACGGATTATTTCCAGCATGCAAACATGTAAACTTGTGACAGTGGTACAACAGGATGAGACCAGTACACCAATGACCATGTGATAGGGCATGATCACTTGTGATGTTGCTGCATCACTATGTTGCCATAATGCCATGGTGGTATAAGTTAGCACATTGCTATCTGATGCATTTCTTCCAGCCCTAATCTTCTCCAGAGGCCTCCTGTCCTGTTGTGTTTGGCAGAGAGAGAGTCCACATCTAACAAATTCTAAGAGAATTCTAAAAATAATTAATTTATTAAAAATGAGAATAAATTACAATAGAGTATTAATTAGATAAATCACAGGGGTCTAGCAAATTAATAATTTAATGAATTAATTATTCCTCCAGCTCTGGGTGGTTTAAAAACTCTGGTGGTACTGGCTTTTCAGAGCAGTGCAGAGTCACAATTTTTCAGATGCAAAATATAGTGCATATATTACTGGAAAAATCCAATTTATTTTTAAAATCACAACCTTGAGGGAGATGGTTGGCGTTGTATGGAATAATGGTTTCAAAAATTGCAATGTGTTTTTAAAAAGCTGCACAGATTTAGTAAGACAGGCTGAAAGGTTCACTCTACATCCTGATTTGTTTGCTTTCACTCTTGTGAAAGCTTTGAAATTCCTTTAATTTGTGGAGGGGGGGGGATTTTTTATTTGAAAAGAGATTGTGGAAACTGGAGAATGTACATGGATACCAAATTTTTTGTCAGCTCTCCTTAGCCATACATGACAAGGACATCTCATTTTAAGATGCTGAAGAAGACTGAACTTTAATATTCCAGTTATTGTGAAGGTATTTCCCACCGCTCCTGTGTCCATAACTTGTGCGAGTGGGCACCTTTGCACAGAATGTTCCACTTCTTCCATTTCATGTTTGGCAACAGAACTTGGCACAATGTTCATGGTCTTTGTTTGATCTTGGCCCTGTCTGGTTTCCAGCATTGTCTAGCGGCCTAACCCTTAACTTGCCACAGGCATGTTATAGTCCACAAAAATACAAAAGAACCCGGTCCCTCTTCACTGAGCAGCCAGAATACTACAAAAACTAATTTCAAAAGCTACTTTTATGATGTTTGCAGTGTTCGCTGCCTCCTTGTGGTTAATCTTTATACTGTATCTAAACCACCATATTCTCTGAAAACTGCAAGAAACATACAGGTTGTTTTTTAAGAGTTTTTTTCCCACAAACATGAAGTCTTTACAATACCTTTCTTATATATATATAAAAAAAGACAAGTGAACAAATGCATTGTTATAACTGTCTCCTCTCTCTTGATTTTTTTCCTCCAGTGACATCAAAAACATCAATCCATCCATTCATCTGGTCATTCAGAACAATGATATGAAATTGACTGTGACATTCTCACTTCAGAATACAAGTGGATTATAATAAGATTATGTGCTTCACCACTTCAAACCCTCCCTGCCCTTGGAAGGCTAGCATAAGAGGGGCAAGTTTAGGAATCCCCCCTCCCACAACAGCAGTACATAATCCTGTACCACTAAGCAATCTCATGGAGGGCGGGAAAGCAGATGGTTTGCATGTGGTAATGGTGGTATGTGCCTTCAGTGGTATGCATGTGATGTGTCTTCAAGTTACCTGTCAGCTTAAAGGTAACTCCCCACCCCCTTAATTTCATAGGGTTTTCTTAGATAAGGAATACTCAAATACAGTTTTGCCAGTTTCTTACTCTGAAATGTAGCCTACAACACCTGGTATTTGCTGTCAGTCTTCCATCAAGTACTAACCAGGGCTGAACCTGCTCAGTTTCTAAGGTTACACTGGATCTGATGCCTTTAGGGTATATAGGCCCTGGTACCATAACTTACCCCTGGAGGATTCAGACAAAGAGGAAGAAGAGGAGGCAGCTTGTCAGGGATTTGCTGCTTCTGATAATGAAGGTCTCTGTGAGTCCCAGGAGCCTGGGGCTGAAGCAGTAAAGGTCCCTACTTCCTGGCAGGAAGTGGCAAAGGCTGAAGAAACTGAAAACAAGTCCCTATCCTTTGCTGAGAGACAAAGAGATAAAATGCCGATCCTAGCAGCTGTTAAATGGGAGATGCTGATTAATTAGGCACCTAGTCTTGTTGAGGGAGCTGCCCATAAATCGCCCAGCAGTCCCCTGGCTTGTTTATTCACAACGGTCTTATCTGGGTAGTTGACTGCCATTTGAGTTTCCTTGGCCTGGACTAGTTTCACTATGACAGTTTGGCAATTCCTTACTGGCATCTGGTATCTGGACTCCTGGATGAGCTGTTTACCACCATTTTGTTGGATAACTGTGGGGCTGTACAGACCAGCACTTTGTACTGGCCTGAGCCCGAACTAGGGTTGCCTGAGGGCTGAGCATTTACATACTACAAGCCCTTCTCACGGCAACTGGGCACTATCTTGGCGAGCGCCCGACCAGAAGGGTGTGCCATGATGCTTGTGTGCAGCAACCAAATGGTGCTGCACATGAGGGGCATCATAAGGCTGTGCTGAGGGCCTTATGGCACCCCTGTAGTGCCGGGAATAGGAGCCATGTTTCACGGCTCTTTTTCAAGCGGGATGGGGGCATGGTGTCCAGTTGCCACGTCCCCAACCCAGTGCTTCCAGTTGTGGCACAGAGTCTGTTGAGTCCCTGAGTTGGATAATCTGTGGCTGACCTAAATTGACTGCTTGATCGTTCTTGCATTATAACTCCTTGCTTTCTTGCTTCCCACATGGTGAGCAAAGCACACCATGTGGGAATTAGTGCTGTTTATTTATTTGGAATCTTTTTATCCTTCCTTCCAAAGTAAAACTTTGGAATCTTTTTATACTGCCTTTCTAGGCGAAATCTTATTTGTAAAACCAAAACCAAATCCCAACACTTCTTTTTTAATGGGACCTGCATCAGATAGGTTTGTGCAGTCTTGGGAAACAACTTTGCAACAGAATCACTGGAAATGAGAGTTAACTATTTTAAATGGGACTTGCCCTTCACAAAGATTCCAAAATGAAAGGTGTTGGTTCTAATAAAGGATGCTTTCTACATCTAGAGTTGTCTGCTTCTCTATTTGGCCCAGTCTTCAGAGAGGAATAATACTTGCATGGGAAGCACCCAAATCATGTGTTTCTTAAAAAAAAAGTTTACTACAGTGGGGCTATGCAGTACACAAAAGTTACCCCAGTAATGCCTGACTCAACCCTGAGTGTGGAAAAAGCCAGTCAGATTAATCTCAGGCTGCAATCCAACATTGCCTCAGCATTGCATAAATATCCACATGCAGTGATATGCTATGCCAGAAGTATGTACCTTCCATGCAGAATAGCAACATTGTGCAACACATGTCAATGTCAGAATGCCATTGTACAATGCACAACTATAGTATAAAATATGCAACACACAACCACAATGCATATTGTTGCTGTATGTGCACCTCTGCTGCTGCCCCTGTCAACAGAAAATGTCTGTTGTGTTATGGTAAATAATGTGCAGCAAAACGTATGAATGTATATCTTGCTAACAGGATGCCAGCCAATGAGTTCACATGTGAATAATTAATAAATAGCACAGATGATGGTTGTGAGGTATCTGCTGCCCAGAAAACCATCTACTTATACAGGCTACATTCACTGAAGGATATTTTTAAAATACCGGGAACTGGCACCCATCTCCCAGTATATATTTTCAAAGGCAAGAGCATTGTTCCCACCTTTCCCTTGAACACAATCTAGACAGTTTCAAAAATCCTACAGAAACCAAGCAATTCCAAGGACTTTTCTGAAAAATGAAAGAAATGTGTAAACACAAAAAAGCCAAACTCCAGAGTCCTCATCTACTTCCTGATGAAACTGCCACAAGGACTGCCAAGTTTTCTCTGCACAAAGCTGCATACACAAAGAGACGTAACCAGTGCAGACGCACACACAGAGAACAAGAGAACTGAAAGAAAGTATCTCAGCATTGGCACTCATTGCTCTCAACACCTCATCGCCATGCATGGAGTGGGGTGGGGGTAGTAGGGAAGAATGGAGGGCCAGCCTGGGCAATACATTGGCTGCCAAGAGACCAGATGTGACTCATTCACCATGATGTTTTCTTCCTAATTTCCCTTTACAGATTCAGCAGCTGCCTCAATGATCAGGACAAATGAATTGGTCACAGCCCCCCCAACCCACATGTTAGAGTATTAAAATATGTTTCAGCAAAAATGTGGGTCATCTTGACACCAGATAAACAAATATGACTGGTTAGATAGTGTCATTCTGATGTCATCATGATGCAGTGTCATCATAATGTCATTATGCAATGGTTGTGCATTGGCAGGGATCACATAGGAAGTTTTCAAGGATCACTGACAGGGTGATCACATAGGGAGTTAAAAAAAAACAGCAGTAAGGCTGTTGCCAAGTAGGTGATGGATATCATATGAATACTAAAAATTGGGTGAAGGAGGAGGGCCTGGGGGACATTTGGCCCGCAAAAACATGTTTTTATGTCACTCTTCCCACATTGCTTGTGAACATTCAGCACAACCCTATCAACAGCACTTCTCTCTCTCTCTCTCTTTTTCTACTTGGAGTGACTTTCTTCTTCTTGACTGCATTTTCCCCTTCTCCCAATCCTGAATGTTCAGCTGGAAAGTTTAGAAAAGCACCTTTCTATTGCACAGAGAGGAATGTTACCTGGAGCTACTACTGTGAATGAAATTACTAGGACCACCTGGTTTTAGCCAATTTCATTCACAGGAGGTGTCCAGATTAAAGAGCTTCTGTAGTAGGTCAAAGGCACCACTCTCAATTCTCGGAGATGCTGCTGCTAAATTTGGTGGATGCTGCCCATCCAGAGATGGCTTGGGGAGAAAAGATGGCAGGGTTCTTTATGTGTTTCAGTGATGGAGCCCTGACTCCTGCAGTGTCTCCAAGCTCATTTCAAAAGCTCTGTAGCCACCCAAGAGGAAAACATGATCCTACCATTTGCTTAAAATAAACATTTCTGAACCTTTGGGTTTCAAGAAGTTTGGAAGAAGGTCCCACCTGTATGTCTGGGGGGTGGGGGGTGGAGAGAAACACACACAGAGTCTATATTGGACTGCCCTACACTATTTTAGACCCGGGTTTGTTCCTCTTGGGTTGTACATCCTTTATAATCCAGTTTCAATACCTAAATTCAGAGCACTACAGCTTCTTAGTTAGTGGCTGATTTAGTTCCAAGGTCAAGCCCTATGTGTTTCATGTGGTGGTCAGATTTGCATTGATCCAAATTATACCTGAGGTCTACCATGCACAGTTAGGTGCCCCAACAAATTATATACTTCAGGCATGAGCAAAGTACAGCAAGGGTGGGACTATAAGCATGCATTTATTATGATGACCCAGATTTTGCTGAATATAGTGTGTGACGGCCCCCAAAACATTTTTTTCAGCACACAAATGGCTAATCAGCTCTTGAATGATCTTGAATAAGGTTCTTCTGGTCATGTGAAGCCTATCTACTCCCCACCACCACCACCACCATCACATAGCTGTTTCAGACCTGAAATAGGGTTTTTTGTTAGAAAAGGCCAAAAGTGGCTACAGATGAAGGGGGCAGACAAGATTGGCAATTTTAATATAAATTTTCACCTGTATTAAATGGGCATGATAAAAATTTTAAAATGAGTGGGTGCAGACTACTGAAGTTTGGGGGAGAGTGTATATGGCCCCTGGACTGGCCACAGTTGTCCAGGATCCACAACAATCATGCCTAAAATGGCAATAAATGAATAAATGTAGATTCACAGATCTGTTCCACAACTGAAACTTGAATTGCCCAGCATGGAGCCACCAATGGAATCTTTCAGTTGTATGCCACGGCCTCACAGAAGCAACAAGCAGTAGTTCAAAACTGGCTGACTGTTGGGTCTTCCACAAGAGAGGGAGAACCCATATAAATTAAAGTTACTCTGCTCCCTCCCCTCCTTTTCAAGTTGAGCCAGGCAACCTGGTGAACATACTGGAGCAAGACTGAGTTCTCCTAATATAGCTCCTTGGGTTTTGCCAGTTGTTGCCACATCTGCTTCCACTCATTCCATTCTTTTGCAGGGCTCTTTGTAGCAATTTCTTGGATCTTCAACAGGTATGGTTTGCTCAGGCGGCCCTATGGCTATCTCCTCTCTGAATTTTTAATAGTTCTTTGTTAGCTTTCTAATGTCATAGTGCAAAAGTGCCATTTCATTGATGAGTTGATGTGATATAGTTAAAACACAGACACACAGACACACTTCCTCATTATGTGAACTCAGACATTGGAGGAGAATGTCTACAGAAGTGTGGGTGTAAAGTAGGAGGTGAGGGAATGTGATTTTGCTCTGTGGGAATAAACACAGCAATTACACTTTAGAACTATATCAGAGGAGCAAATTATAGAAAATAAAAACAAAATTATGGAGGCACTGCAAGAGAAGCAGTTGGAGACATAATGTAAGGATGGCAACTCATGTGGAAACACATCTCAGGAATTTTAAGGGGTTGGGCATATCCACATCTAACATAACTTATATCACAAACAAGATGCCTACAAATGAACCAAAATGTGTTACCTTTTTCCTGATTTTTTTTAAAAAAACAAAGACGTCGGGAATATGTTTGAATGGAGAAGCAAAAAGAAGTATCAAGAAGTTTCAAGAAGCAACAACTGCATAAACATACAGGGGCAAAATGGAGGAAAGTCCTTTTGAAATAATCAGTTATTTTTAAAGGGTCTACTTGGCCCTAGCAGATTTGTATTCTGTTCCAACTGTCTGGCTTTCTTGATTCATAAGTTACAGAGAGGAAGCACAAAGGAAAAAGCTCATTTAAAACAGCAGGTGATTTGCTTCCCAGGTATTTACCAATTATTTATTTCTTTGATATATTACGAAACTGATCACTAATTATCTTTTAGTGTGTTCTACATTCAACAGTTAGTTTAATGTCCGTATGACATTTGCTTACATGGATATATATCTTTTTGCGTCCCGGCAGTAAGATCTGGTAAAAAGGGACAATATAAGGGAGGATTAGCTATTATGATAAAAATAATTAGTGGCCTTCAGCATGTAATTCTAACCCCTTGTAAGGAGATTGCACAAGCAATTCTTCTCAAATTCGAGTCTGTTAAAATAATATTAGTTAATATTTATATACCAGCAAATTATAATAATTTAACAAGTTCAATTTATTGGGACCACCTATCTAATTATATTGATGAGTTTACTAACAAACCTGATCCTGTAGGGTGTTTATTGATGGGGGACTATAATGCTAGAATTGGCCCATCAAATGACTATCTTTGTGAGCAGTGTATGCTCGATGTAAATACGCCTCCATTTCCACTAAATCTCCCCCGAGTTAGTATGGATCCAGTTACAAACAAAAATGGGATTCTTCTGGCAAATTTCTGTATTACTCATAATTTATTTATTCTAAACGGTTCAGAGTACTTTCCAAACACAAATGGATTCACTTTTATAGCTACACGAGGAAGAAGTTCTATTGACTATGTATTATCTAGTCCAGTTTTGTTGAATTTGATTACAGCCTTTGAGGTTTGCCATAGGACAGAAAGTGATCATATGCCACTAGTAGTTTCTATGGTATTACCCAATTTAATTATTGCACCTACCATAAACTCTGAAATGTTTGTTAGTTATGAAAGATTAAAACGAATCTATTGGAACTCTCAAACAATGGAGGCAGTCAGTGAAATCTACAAGGAAGCTAGTGCCTTAGCGATAATGGACGATCTAGCTAATAGCACCACAATAGAAAATGCCCTGGTAAATTATGGGAAAGTAATATCTATTATGAGGATCAAAACAGCTACTTATATAAATCCATCTAGAGGGAGGAGCTCATGGTTTGATAAAAGTTGCCTTATAGGAAAAAGGAACCTTAGACAAATATTCCAACTTGCTTTAGACAACCCCGAGGAAAATTATAGTTCTTACCTAAAGGCCAGGGTAGAATTTTATAAGTACATAGAAGACAAAAAGAAAGCTTTTTATCAGCAAAATTGGGCCGATTTTGATAAGGACCTGAAATCAAATGATTCCAAAACATTTTGGTTGGCAGTAAGGAGGCATATGAATAACGACTCAAATTTATCTTGTCCTGGCATTTCGCCCCAAATTTGGGTATCGTATTTTACAAACAAGATGCAAACTCAATCAACTGAAAATACTGTAGTAATTACAAACCCTTCTATTATCTGGAGCCCTGTTTCACCAGATGAAGTGTATCAATTAATTCTTAAACTAAAATCTGCTAAATCGCCGGGTTATGATTCTATTACGGCAGAGGTTTTGAAACACGGTTCAGAATTATGGTCCAAAGCTTTGGCAAATCTTTTCACCCTGGTAAACAACTCGGGGCTGATTCCAGCAAGCTGGAAAGATTCAATAATTATTCCTATTTTTAAAAAAGGTGATAAGCAAGACCCAGCTAATTATCGCCCGATAAGCCTGCTTTCTATCGTGGGTAAATTATATGACAGTCATTTAGCAATGAAATTGCAAAGCTGGATGACTACTCAAGCCATTCTGGGACCTGAACAAGCGGGCTTCAGAGGTCACATGTCTACCATAGATCATATTACTGTTATCTCATTTCTCGTTAATAAATATATTTCCAGTCCTAAAGGGAAATTATATGCTGCGTTCATTGATCTAAAAGCGGCATTTGATCTAATTCATCGACCTACACTGTGGAGTAAACTGGATAGTTTAAGTATAGATCCAAGACTTCTGTTTTTGTTGAGCCAAATTCATACCAACAATCGCTGTAGGGTAAAATTTACTGATAGTAGTCATCTAACTGACCCTATCTATTCAATAATAGGTGTAAGACAAGGCTGTGTCCTAGCTCCCCATTTATTTAATTTATTTGTGGCAGATCTTCCAAATTTCATGTCATCGGTTGATACCCATCCTCCTATGTTAGGAAATCGCCCACTTTTAGTGTTACAATATGCTGATGACACTGTATTATTGTTGCTGACTCAGGTGGGCTTAAAGAGAGCCCTGAATAGATTTAGTGAATATTGTGTAAGGTTCCACCTACAGATAAATGTTAACAAATCAAAGGTCTTGGTATTTTCAAAAGGTTTTACTCCAAGGAAATGGAAAGTGAATAATCAATCTATAGAACAGGTAAAAATGTATACATATTTGGGTGTTCTATTCCATTACAATGGTCTTTGGGTAAAGCAGAGAGAAAAGGCTGTTCACTCTGGGAAAAGAGCATTGGCAACGCTACAATCCTTTTACTATAAGAAGGGAAACCAAGATGTCCTTGCAACCCTGAAAATTTATAAAGCTAAAATTAGACCTCTAATATTATATAGTATATCTGTATGGGCAACAGCTTTTAACAAGGAGGTTGAAAATCTACAAACTCGGTTCTGCAGGAAATAGTTATCTATTCCGACATGTGTTCATTATTTAACGTTATATGACAAACTTGGCTTGGACTCACTGGAGACCACAGCCTGGTTGATGGCGTATAAATATTGGCTTAAAATTCATTATAGACCAAATAGATCTAGTTTAATCTGGTTTCTTCTATCTGATAACTATTATACTAAGTGGTCAAAAACCTTTGAAGATAATCTAAAATTAAAGGGTTTAAATTTGGACTCTCTACTCCTATTGACGGAGCAGGAGTGCTTCAAGACAATTAAGGATTGTTTTTTGAGTTGGGAACATAAGAAAATTTATTCTACCTCTCCCAGAGTATGCTCCCCTTTTGTATTTGGCATTCCCCCCTGTTGTGGTGAGATACCAAAGTATTTCCAATCATTGTCCCTTCAGGCTGCGAGGAAAGCCTTCCTCTTTGCAAGACTGAACATCCATCCGTCTTGTGTTACTAAGGGGAGATATATGAAAATTCCATTTGCTAACCGTTTATGTTTTTGTGAAGCATCCCCAGATACCCTACAACATATTGTCTTTCTTTGCCCATTGTATCAAAAACCGAGAAAGAAATTGATAATGAAACTGATGGAAATGAATTACTGTGTAATGGATATAACTCTAGTGCATTTATTGGAGGATTGTAATGAGCAGATTACACGATTGATGTCAAATTTTCTAATGGAGGCAACAAAATTTGGTACAATTTGAACAGCTGTAGTGCATAGAATAACTTGTATAAGGAAGGAATTTTAAAGTATCTATGTAAATAATTTTAGTTATAATTTTAATTGTGTATTATGTTTTTGAGATGCCTAATAAAGGTTATGATGATGATGATAGTTTAATATGCTTTTAGGTTACGTTCTTGAGATTTTGAATCATTCCACTGATAGTGAGATGCCTTCTTATAATTTGTATTTCCTTTCAGATTTTATTAAGAGAATTATGCCTCAGGAACAGTGCTTGGGAGGATCAGGTAGAACTCAGGAATTTCCTGATTTAAATCTCATCTTTGCCAATAACCCTGTGGATGATCGTAAGCAAGTTATTCTGTTTCATTCCCTTCACACATCTATAATGTGGAAAACATAACAACTTTGCCAGGTTGTCCCGGGGCTAAAGGATACTACACAACTTTCTTCCACAGAGGGAGAGGAATACCAGACCATAGTAAAGCACCTTGCTACAGGGGTCTCCCTCTGCCACAGAGATGGAAAGCTCTGCATCTAGTTTGATCTCTTACTGCTCTGGTGCAAATAAGAGCAAAGAGGGGAAAGTACCAGGGGCAGGGCAAGGGAAGACTGGAGCAGGCTTTTCACTTGCTAGATTCTTTGGAAACAGATTGGTGTTGCATCCAGAAAAGGAGATGGGAGCAAAAAAGCTAGCCCCACCACCTTTGCCCCAGCTTTCCTAATCTATGTATATGTTCTTTTTTGAGCACTGTGAAGGTTGGTATTCCCTTCCTTCCACTGCAGCAGCCAAAGCCCCTCCCCAAGCCATGCTGTAAAGCCTCTGAAGCCCATCCCTGGAATGGCCATTTTGTGTGTTGTTGGGAGTGGACAGGATTACAGGAACTTCTGTCTATGTCCCCATTGCCAGGTGCGAAATGATTACAGCAGTACAGCATTTTGCATCTGGCTACAAGGACATAGCCTGACACTTCTCCAATCCTGCCTGTTCTCCATGAGGTACAAAATGCAGGTGGTGGAGGCTTCAAAAGCAATATTATACATTCAGGAGAGTGATATATGGCTCAGCCTAGCATAAGTCCACATGCAGAAGCATTAGACTACACTGAGCTACACGGAATGGCAGCTCCAGACTGCATAAATCTCAAATGCTTTCTATGATATTAATGAAAAAATCTGCTAAATTTTAAGTAAGCTTATTTAAATAAAAAACTGAATAATATTTTTATCCATTCCCACATTAGAATGAGTTTCATCCATTCCTATAGCCTTCTTGAGATATAGCTCCTGGAATCTCCCAGTCAGCAGGGTCCTATGCTGAAGAGAGATGAGTTTCTAAACCAGCATGCATCAAACTGCACTGAAGAATCACCTGAAGAAGAGTTCCATGTTCAACATATTGGCAATTTTATTATGCGTACGTTGCGCCAGTATAGAGGAAAATGTATGTATGCACGAAGGAATCACTGGTACAAATTGTTGACAGTATATGCAAGGGTTGATCAATTCCAATTTAATTCTTTTTCCTTCTTTCTTTTCAAGATCTACATGGAAAAAGTTAGTGTCCAATGTAACCATTATTAATGTCAATATTTTTGTTCTACATACACATTTTTCTTAATGTAAATTTTTCTTTTTAAAAAAGGTAACATTTTGAGCAATACTTTTAAAAAAAAGTTCCATTTTGTTTGATGTTACTTAGAGTTTGTCTTTATGTTGTTATCATTAATGCAGTCTAGCTTTGTGCACTCGACCCATGCTTAGCATGGCATTTCCTGGGAATTGTCGTTCTGTGCTGCCAAGTTATTTTCTGACTTATGGTGACCCTAAGGTGACTGTATCATGCGATTTTACTGGTAGAATTTGTTTGGGGGGTGGGCTGCCTTTGTCTTCCTCTGAGGTCCAGAGAGTGTGACTCACCCAAGGTCCTCCAGTGGGTTTCTATGGCTGAGTGGGGATTCAAGCTCTGGTCTCTCAGAGTCCTAGACCAACATTCAAACTGCTATACCAGCCTGGGTCTCTTTTGAGAATAAACCCAATCAAATGGAAAGTTTCCTTTTACCACTGATAGCAGAGAAGCCTCTAGAAGGCTTGATAAGGAAGTTTTCCCCATGTGACTGGCATACTCCCTGGAGTCAGCTAGACATAAGACAAGTGGCAGGGCTCCCTGGGTGGATATGGGTTGCCTACATCCCAGGACAGATAACTGTGATAAGACCCGTTTTTGTCTTTTAGACCCCACATCTCTCCTGCTAGTTTTTCTGTGTGTGATAATTTCCATACAGACTGGCTTTAAATAGTTTTGCCCAGAATTGTGCAGAATTATTGGACTCCTAAGGCTAGCAAACTGCTCAGACAAACAGTGCAGAAGGATTTTCAAAAGGGAATAAGACATAAGTATGAGGAAGCAGAATATAGACCACTACAGTCAGCATGGAGGCAGGAATGTTATTTCCCAGGGGATTGACACGTGTCTGAGATCATAAACTGATCATTTGTGAAGAGGATGGGGACAGTATTTATCACCCCCAATCTGCTGTGAGCCTACAGGTTTGCCTCTGTTATGTCTCATGACCAATGCAGCAGAGACCTCACTGTTTTTCTGTAACAAAACAAGGAAGGGGGAAAAACAACAATGACAACTACATTGTCATTAAAGTAGGCAAATAATGATTCACTACAACTGCTAGCATATTTTTTTAGCCAGTTGGTAAAAAAAAAATGCAAGGATTTTCAAAATGCTAATGTACTATTATGGAAGTATTGATGGTGAATCACTAGGGAGCCATTATAGTCAGCCAATGTTGTTTAAATACACCAAAATGTGCCCATACTCAGAGTAATCCCACCTCTCTCTCGGTCTGGGGAGCTAGCTCAGAGAGAACCCACAGATGACCAGACTATTGAACTTGTACATCTTGTACACCACAGAAGTATTGGCCTAATAACAGCTCCTTAGAAGAAACCTGAGTAACTTTTTAAAAAACCAGTTCTTCTTTCTATATGCCTTTACTTTCCTCCTCTGCACCTCTTCCTTCTGGGGAAGAGGGCTATCTGAACACTTTGCTCCTGTCTCAGGCAACGAGAGCACTTGGGCTGGCCCTGGACACATGTGTGTTTTTGTTAATCACTTATCTGAGCATGAATTGGATACATTTAAGAAAAGTCTCAGTTAATGGTAATTTCCCCCATCCCTGTGTGCATTTCTGCACATTCAACAAACATTTAAAAAGGACCAGTGGGTGTTTATTTGTGCCACAGCTTCAGAAGGCATTCTATAACCTCATCACTGAGATGTAGCACATCCGGAAGAGGAGATCAAGTAACCACAGAGGGAGATGTAGATACCACCTGTGAAGAAAACAGCAAAGATATCCAGCTACCAACAGCTATTGCTAAGATAGAAGGAAGAATATTTCTTTCTGCTATGTGTAGGTGATATAATAAGAAGGAAATATAGGAAGATTTTGGGAGGACAATACAATTTGGATTAACAGAAGCTTTGCAGAGTCATCAAATCAATATGGAGCTATCACCTTTGAAAGATTTTCTGTGCCAACAACAGGAACAAAGGACATGTTATTGTTTCTCATTATAGTGATGAGCTTTTGAGGACAATTTTAGAAAACCATTTCTGGCTAAATTGGCAACTGAATTTGGGGCATGTGATCCCCTGATTCATTGGCTTCCTCCTTTATGTTCTCTGTGTAGTTACCCATACACAAGTTCTGCATCTCTAGTGTAGAGCAACATCTTGGCAAGCAATTGGGTTCAGACAGCAGGGGACGGGATTTGTTTCATCCCATCAAATGGGCAAAGTCCAGATGATGTACAGGTCTCAAAGTTTGGCCAAATGCTTTTCTTCCAGGTTCTCTTTCAACTGCTGCCTTAGCAGAATGGTTGGAGGAACATTCTCCAACTTTATGTTTTGAGGAGCTTCTCAGCTTTGCATAACATTTTTCTTCTTTAGCAAGTTTGTTTTCATAGTACCTGGTTAGTGACATTGGCATGTGAACATAACTGTAGTCTGAGAATTCATTGTCATAGAACTGTTATACATCATTTTAAATTGTTTATAGAGGGTGCAGCAGCCCAGTAAAATGTTTTTGCTTCAAATTATATTTAGTGCATTTTACATTTTGGAAAAGCAGTAATCTACATGAGATTATTTCCACTGGTGATGAGAATGGAATGTAGATCCAAAACACACTGCAGGAATAATCCAGTTTGAGACCACTTTAACTACCCTTGCTCAATGCTACAGAATTTTGGGAACTGTAGTTTTGTGAGATATTTAGCCTTCTCTTTCAGAGAACTCTGGTGCCACAATAAACTACAATTCCCAAGATTCCCTAGCACTATGCCAGAGCAGTTAAAGCAGTCACAAATTGGATTATTTCTGCAGTATGTGTTGGACCATAGTTATGGAGTTGTAGATTGGATTTGTGAACACATTTAAGGACATTTTTGGCTAAGTAAGCCCATAAAATGATGCAGCCGAGTGTTGATGGATGAAGACCAGGGAGCGGGTAGACTATATCCACTATAGGTTTCTTCTTTCTCCATTTTCTTGTGCTATCTCATTGGCTAAACAAAAATATCATACCCCATTGATTAATGTTAATACACAGTGTCCTCAGTATTTCTTTGCAACCTTTTGTTCTTTATTATAGTCCTCTCCTCCACCTCTCCCTCCATTGTTTTCTGCCAATGTCTTACTGTCTCACTGTTGCCTTTCTTTTCAAAAGTCTTGGAACATGCTGTTTACGTATGCTGTCTTAAGTTTCTCTCTAAGGATCATGGATCCTTTTCAATCTGGATTTTGCCCTCTGCACTCTATGGAAACGGCTCTCATAAAAATTACAGATGATCTGCTTCAGGCCAAACTAAAAGACGTATACTCCATTCCCATTCTCCTCAAACTCTCTGCAGCTTTCAGTACAGTCGATCATATTATTTTGCTAGATTTGCTTCAGAACCTAGGATTTACTGATTTAGTCCTTAGTTGGTTTGGATCATACGTTACAAATCAGTCATTTGCAGCGGTAGCTGGAGGTCAGGTATCTTCTACTTTTCCTCTGTTGGTTGGGGTTCCACAGGGCTCCGTTTGGAGCCTGTTGTTGTTTTCTTTATACACCTTATTTCTTAGTAATCTTATCAGTTCGTATGGTTTTCAATATCATCTTTCTGCCAATGATATGCAGTTATATTTTTCTACTCTAGAACTTTCTTTGGAGATTGAACAGCATGTTACATTATGTCTCTCAGCTATCTCATCATGGATGCTTCATCAGTGTGTGTAACATGGCTAAGACAGAACCACCCATCTTTCCTCTAAAACCTACCTTAAATATACATTTTCTATCACGGTCAATAATGTTATCATTCATGCTGTGAACGAAGCACGTAACCTTGAGTTTGTTTTTTATTCTTCTTTGTCCTTTGCTCCTCAGTTCCAGGCTGTAGCTAAATCATCCTGATTATTTTTTCTTTATAATATTGGTAAAATTAGACCTTTTCTATCAGCTTCTTCTGCTAAGACCTTTGTTCATGCCCTAGTTGTCTCCTGCCTTGACTACTGCAGTCTTCTCTTGATGGGGCTCCCATTGTACCAGCTTAGTCCTCTGATTTCCATTCAACATTCTGCTGCTAAGATGATCTTTTTAGCTCATCACTTTAATCATGTCACCCCACTTCTGGCATCTCTTCACTGGCTACCCCTTCTTTTTAGGATTCTGTACAAGCTTCTTCTCTTAGAGTTTAAAGCTATCTGTCACTCTTTATTGCATCTCACCATCCTGTTCTAGATTTGTGGTTCAGGAGTTCAGGGCTTCCTACCCAGCCAGAGATTTCTTCTTCCTTGGCTCGGCTTCACCCTTTTTCACTTGCTGCACCATACTCCTGGAGCTGCCTCCCTGAACGTCTGTGGACTATTCTTCTCTTGCTAGTTTTAAATCTGAATTACAGACTTTCTTGTTCTCTAAAGCATTTGGAACTGTATTTTAATATTGTTTTATAATTTTATATTTGATTATAAGTTGTTTCTATAGTTTGCATTTTAAGTGCATAACCTGCTTAATTTTGTATAGTTTCTATTGGCAGGATATATGCTGTTTTCATGATGCCTGTAAAGTGCCATGCAACTTTATGGTGCTATATAAATAAACAGCAACAACAATAATAAAAGCCTTGATCATTTTGTATAAAGGACATTGTTGCCAACCAGGATAATAAATCAATTCTATAGAATCTTATGGTGTGCAGTGTGAACATATCCAGAGACTTATTGGACAAAAGGTCTAATAATACCTCTTTTTAAATAACTCCCATTAGCCTAGACAGCAACAACCAAATTTGAAAAAATAACATACAAATCAGGAATAGCTAACTATTGACATTCTGTCATCAACAGCAGGGTTGTTCTTAGATGCATGGAGTCTCAGAAGACTGTAGGTTCTCTTTTTGATATTTAAAAGATGCAGACTTTCT
This sequence comes from Sceloporus undulatus, assembly GCF_019175285.1. Classification (NCBI taxonomy): domain Eukaryota; kingdom Metazoa; phylum Chordata; class Lepidosauria; order Squamata; family Phrynosomatidae; genus Sceloporus; species Sceloporus undulatus. Next base: position 136,982,893 of record NC_056525.1, on the reverse strand, counting down.
TGTACTATAGCTCCTTCCTTGTCCAAGGCCAACTGCTCTAGCCTTCCTAGACATGCATTAGAAAACCTTGGTGTGGACTATCTGTAGCTTGTCCAGGATATTGGATCTGCTGTAATCATAGTAAGCTGTGCTACTCAAAATGGTGGTCCATGGACTGGTTTCAGTCCATAAGTCATCAGCTGCAGGTGCCTGGAGAATTTCCAGGAAAGAAAGAAATTGTAGCCAAAGGGCACAGATATTGTACTCTAGAGGGGAAAAATATTGGTCCCACAGATCAGACAGCTTGTGGTGCAATGAGCTATGGCAGATTATGCTGGAAGTACAGAAAATTTATTCTGCACAAATCCCTCTAAAAAGATATTATGGCCAGGGTAACCAGATATCCTAATCTCAAAGGTGGATGAGGCACCATGAAATATAGGGCATTCAAGAAAAGTGTAGGACATGACCAAACAAAAGCTGAAAATGCTACAATAACAATAAATTCATGCTTCTTAGTCTTCTCCAAATGGAGGACATTTTGGAATTCCACCTGGACAGAAGGTTGAAATGTAGGACATGTCCTGGAAAAGGGAGATGTCTGGTCACTTTGTGTTATGGCAGACTATTTTAAGTTCCATGAATGAACAAACTGCATAGTGGATACTGCTGTGTAATAAAATACTGGCTTCCCCTCTCCTTTAAGCATTGTGGCAGGATTATTTGGCAAGAATGTAGCATTCATTTCTTGGAACCGAATGGCTCCTGAAGGTAACTTTTCAAAAATATGCCTTTAAACAGTCTGGCAACATTAATTTTCTGGTGCTTCCAGTCTTGTCCTGTGTGGCATTTACTTTTAGTAAGAACGGTGCTCTCATTTGAAACCTTGCTTTAGTGCTCCCAGATCCGTATCTCTCAGGCAGTCTCGGGAGCTGAAGCAGCAGAGCCTAGCAGTGCAGCGTATCCTCTAATGAGATGGCGTGTCAGTCTGTGGCTAATGGCTTCCTGGGCTGGTTGTTTGTGCAGAGTGATTGCAGTTGTTTTCCCCGCAAGCCAGAGAGGAAGCCATTCCAGGGAAGCTGAGGCTGCTGACAGTAAACATCTCAGTGTCCAGCAACCAGGCTCCCTGGGAGAAACTTCATTACAATCACTCCACTAGAGGGGATTCTGCCTTATATTCATTCATTTGTTGCTTTTGTAGGACCTGAGTGCTCCAAGAAAAGCCATGTTGAGCTTTCTTCCTAGGGGCATAACTCGTTCCTTGTGCTTGATAAAGCATGTATACTCTTGTTGTTGATGTTGAATTCAAAGATACGGACATGTTAGTCTGTACAATTAGTATGTAGAGAAATCTTGTAGCACCTATGAGACTAAGGAGATTATCACACATTAAAAAAAGTGTCCTATCCCCGACAGGATACAGTCATGTTTCGGACTGCAAGCAAGTTTTATCACACTTAAAAATGCCACCACTGCCACTGTGCAATTGCAACCCACATGCAGCCCAGCCGATTTTCAAAGAGGGGAAGCTCCCATCTTTGAAAATCGGCTGTCTAAATACAGCTGAGATCCGGGCTGCATGTGGCTTGCAGTTAATCAACCACAGCGGCAGCATTTTTGAGTGCGATAAAAGCTTCCAATTCGAAATGTGACCATATCTTGTCAGGGATAGGATGTGGGTTTTTTGGTGTGCAATAATCTCCTTACTGAAAGGAAGAAGTTGACAGCATCAGCTTTCCTAGGCTTCAGACTACTTCCTAAGATGCAAGCTAGTTTACAAGCTAGTAAACTGTGGGCTAGACAATGCAACTGTTAGGTAGATTAGTAATTGGTTGACCAGCTAAACCCAAAGAGTATTCAGCAATGACTGCTGTTCGAGAGAAGTGGCCAGTAGGGTGCCACAGGGTTCTGTCCTAGGCTGAGTTCATTCAACATCTTTATAAACAACTTAGATGAAAGAATAGAGGACATGCTTATCAAATTTTCAGATGATATGAAATTAGGAAGAGAAACTAATACCCCAGAGGAGAGGATCAAAATTCGAAATGACCTATATAGATTAGAAAGCTGGCCCAAATATAACAAAATGAATTTCAACAGAGAGAAATGTAAGGAACTGCACTTAGGCAGAAAAAATGAAATGCACAGATATAGGATGGAGGACACTTGTGTGAAAGGGATCTAGGACTTCTAGTAGACCACAAGTTTAACATGAGTCAACAGTGAGATGCAGCAGCTAAAAAGGCCAATGTGATTCTAGGCTGCATCAATAGAAGTCTAGTGTCTAGATCAAGGGAAGTAATAGTGCCACTCTATTCTGCCTTGGTCAGTCCTCACCTGGAATACTGTGTCCAGTTTTGGGCACCACAATTCAAAAAGGATGTTGACAAGCTGGAGTGTTTCCAAAGGAGGGCGACAAAAATGGTGAATGGTCTGGAAACCATGCCTTATGAGAAGAGACTTAGGGATCTGGGTATGTTCAGCCTGGAGAAGAAATGATAAAAAGGTGATATGATAGCTCTTGTTATTGTGTGCCTTCAAGTCCTTTCTGACTTATGGCAACCCTATGGCAAACATATTATGGGGTTTTCTTGGCAAGTTTCTTCAGAGGGGGTTTGCAATTACATCTGAGGCTAAGAGAATGTTACTCACCCAATGTCACCAGCCAGCCTGGTGTAGTGGTCTGAGTGGTGGATGAGGGCTGGAGACCAAGCTTCAAATCCCTGCTCAACTATGGAAACCGCTGAGTGACCCTGGGCCAGTCACACTCTCTCAATGTCAGAGGAAAGGAATGACAAATCTCTGAACTGACTTTTCCAAGAAAACCCTGTCATAGGATTGCCATAAATCAGAGTTGATGAGAAAGTATGTAACAACAATGATTCACATGAAGGGGATTAAATCTCCTTGCTGCACAAGTCTGCCTATCTATTCCCCACAACTCCTCTATGACTACTGTGGCTAGTAATTGTTGTTAAAATATATATTATTAATATATAAACATTGTTGTTAAATGTTGGTTCTATTAATATCATTATGTTCAGGCCATGTGTGGAAGACAAGTAATAATTCCAACAAAAATACGAGTATACATTTTAAATATATATCCACACATTTAACATCCCATCTGTTAAAACGTTGGCATGGCTTGCACAGAGTCTGTGACACTGTTAATGTGAAGCAACCTCTCCCACACACATCCCATGCCATTAGCTTTTATATTTTTACCATTTTATTCTTTAGAAGCTGAAGGAAAGTTACTCCCTCTTTGTTAACACACAGGTGGTGGAGGAGGAGGACTCATGTAGGCATTTTAAAACTGCAAATATCAGCAAAGGTGTCTTCTTTCTTCTACAAGTGCCTCTTTCCCTCTCCACGGAGTTTATCAAACGGGAGGAATTTCTCTTAAATTCGAATGAGAAAGTATGTAACAACAATGATTCACATGAAGGGGATTAAATCTCCTTGCTGCACAATCTGCCTATCTGTTCCCCACAATTCCCAAAACGCATTCACTTAAAATTGCTAGTTTTCCGCAATTACGTGAATGCGCATTGCATTCGAACTGGCTCCCCATTGCCCAAAAATAGCATGCCATTGCCTGAATTTGCGTGTGGCAGTCTATCACGCAATAACGTGAAACCACATGATTGCGTTCGGACTGACTTCCCATTGCCCAAATTTGTGTGTGGCGGTCTATCACGCAATAATGTTAAACCCCATGATTGTGTTCAGATTGCCATCGGATTATACATCCAATTCCTTTTGTCTGATAAACTCTTCATGTTTCTTTTTATTTAGCTCTTTGACAAATTTTCTTTCCACTGCTAAAGAGCTTTGATTTTTAAAAACATAGTTTACAACTAGCTACTCACTGATTTTAGGGTGTGCAACTGTGTAACAAATAATTGTTAATTATTTTAAAAATAAAATAAATGAAAAACCATGATCCAGCAGCTTTTTAGAATTGTCTTTAGAAATGTCTTCTGTCCACATGAACATAGCAGTGATCCAGTGTACTTTGTATATTTATATTAACAGTGTTTCTTATCAAAGGCTCCTGAAGAAATGTGAGTGTCTGAGGTTAAAAGAACATATTCTCTTATAGACTGGGAGCTGTTTAAACAGCAAGAAACACAAAAACAGGCAGTAGGGAGAAACAGACTCTTTGTACAATGGGAAATAGAAAGTGAGGCCTTAAACGGAGATCTGTGCTTCAGATGATGTTTAACTTATTTTGAATTGTTTTGGAGACAGTGATAAAGATGAAAAAGTAGAAAAGATGTACCAGTAGCGGGCCAGGCTGTGCACATTACACACAAGATAGTAATATTAACTGGAGAAATTAATTTGTACATTTAGTACACTTGCAATGACAGTGCATTGTTCCTTGTGGAACCAATATGTTCTCTGCTTCCTAGGCTGCACCCGGACTGCAGAAACAATCCAGTTTGAGACTGCTTTAACTGCCATGGCTCAGTGCTATGGAATCCTGGAATTTGCTATTGATTGAATGGTGATTTTCCCCTTTGCTATTAATCAATAAAACTAAGACCCAATACAGACCTCCACTTTATGGCGGCCTGGGGCCAAAATTAGGGCTCAGGAGCACAGAGTGTCCGCATGCTCTGCACTCTCCCAGTGCCATTTTGGTGCTTGCATGTTCACACACTGCACGCACTGATGACGTGACTTGTGCGCGACGTCCAAATGGTGCAGTGCACAAGAGATGTCACCGTGCCACTCCAGGGTGTTAATGGCACCTTGGCAGTGGTGCGGAAAGGAGCTGCTTTTTGCAACTCCTTTTTGGTGTGGTAACGATCCGGGGCAGAAACGGGAGGCGTCTTGCCATTCCTTCCTGCCTGGCTGTACCAGGCCGAAGTTATATCTTGCAGTCTAAGAGTTCTAGTTCTTGGACCTGTTAGACACAGGCTGGCATCTGGACTCTTTGAAGTTACCAAGAGTCTTCTCACTGCCATTAATTTTATACAGTCATAGAATCATAAGAGATTATCACATATGGGACAGGACATCATTGTCCCATCCTTTCCCGTCCTTCCCACCTGATCATGGGAAGGACTTTCACATATGACCTGGCATTGATCTGGAAGGGAAGCACCAGTGAAAGTGATCGTGCAAATCACTTCCACTCACAAGCGCGTTGAACCTGTCATTCTGGGAAACAGTAGTGAAAGTGATTGCATGAATGACATTCACGTGAAAGCGGGCTGAAAAGCGCTTTCTCCTATCAGCTGAAAGTGCTTTCTCCTGCATTTGCAGTCTTTTGCATTAACTGAAGAACCCATTAATACCATGACGGCTAAAAGCAGTTTCAGCTAACGGCTGAAAGTGCTTTTCAGCCTGCTTTCATGTAAAAGTTATTTGTGTGATCACTTTTCACTTGCGTCACAGATGGGATAAGGACAGGGGACCAATCCTGTCCCTATCTCGTCCTTATGTGATAATTTCCAGAGAGTTGGAAGAGACCACAAGGGCCATCCAGTCCAACCCCCTGCCATGCACGAAATCACAATCAAAGCATCCCAGACAGATGGCCATCCAGCCTCTGTTTAAAAACATCCAAACACGGAGACTCCACCACACTTCGAGGGAGCGTGTTCCACTGTTGAACAGCTCTTACTGTCAGGAAGTTCCTCCTAATGTTCAGGTGGAAAATCTTTTCCTGTAGCTTGCATCCATTGTTGCAGGTTCTGTTCTCTGAAGCAACAGAAAACAAGTTTGCTCCATCCTCAATATGACACTTCTTCAAATACTTAAACAGGGCTATCATATCACCTCTTAACCATCTCTTCTCCAGGCTAAACATACGTAGCTCTCTAAGTCTACCCTCATAGGGCATGGTTTCCAGACCCTTCACCATTTTGGTCGCCCTCCTCTGGGCATGCTCCAGTTTGTCAACATCCTATTTAAATTGTGGTACCCAGAACTGGACACAGTGTTCCAAGTGAGCTCTAACCGAAGTAAAATAGAGTGGCACTTTTACTTCCCTTACTTTTTTTTTTTTTTTGAAGCAGTCTAGAATCGCATTGGCCTTATAGCTGCCGCATCACACTTTTGAGCTATTTGAGCTATTAAATTTCCCCTACTATATATTAATTTGTGGGTGTCATCTCAGTAACTTGACAATCTGGGTAACAAGACATTCAGTGAAATATAGGAATCAAGATTTATGAGAAACATTAGTGCAAAAAAAACCTACTGAGGGTTCAGCATGGTGTGGTATGGGAGGAGGTCAGAGGGAGGGGGTGACACCATGAGTTACTGCACCAGATGACACCAACCCCAGTGATGCCATTGCTCTGCTAACTGGTTTTGTTATTATTATGTGCTGTCAAGTTGCCCCCTATGACTGAGATACCCCAGGCTGTGGCTTCCTTGACTGAATCTATGCACCTGAAATGTGATCTTCCTCTTTTTCAACTGCTGACGACTTTTCCCAGCATTGCCATCTTTCCAAATGAGCCATGTCTTCTCAAGTTATGTCCAAAGCAGAAACTAAGCATGGGCTGGGCTAGAATCCTGCAGACCTGCTATTTTGCAATCCTGTCTCAAGGTTCCTTATCTCCACTACAACCACTTATTTGAAAGCAAAGTGGAAAACATTTATCAAGAGCTGTAGATGTGCACTGAGGCAAAATCAACAATTCTTTTTGTTTAAACAAAGCTTAAAAATCTAAGAATGTGTGTGCATGTACAAGGAAGACTTGTGCAAGGATTAGTTCTGAATGAATGAGTAATATGTAACAAAAGTGCTTGTCATATCTTTAATACAGCAAGAAATATGTCTTGATTTTGGCTTTCAGTGGCTCATGGTTATAGAAGAAAGAGATCTCAGGATATACCTTGTTCACAAGATAACTGGGTCCACAAATACATCATCAGAAGGGAAACTTATGAGTAAAGCAATTTAATATGTCTCATTTCATTTTATTCACGGGCCTTTCTTGTGACAGGCTGGCAGATGAGGTGATGAAGTCCTTGGTTCAAATTCTGTCTTTGCTACAGATGCACAAGCTAGCCATAAGTAAGACACACACACACACAGGTTTTTTCTCTGTCTCGCCTTTCCATGACAACTTCTTCCTGTTTGTGTGAGACCAGGAACATGTAGGAGTGTCACTAAGATGTTGCTGAGTAGATACCAGGTGGAAGATAGAGATGGGAACAATGTGTGTACTATTTTATTTTTAATGTTATATTTTATATTGATGCCGGTCTTTGACCGTAATAAAGAATTTCATCATTTCTATTCCTTTCAGCTCTGTGTTTTTCTGCTTTTGGCCATGATTGGTGAAATATTCTGGGCAACCAAATAACACTTCCATAAGAGCTAGTGTGGTGTAATAGTCTGAGTGCTGGACTACAACTCTGGAGACCAGGGTTCAATTCCAACTTTGCAATGAAACCGACTGTGTGATCTTGGCCAAGTCACATGCTCTCAGACTCAGGGGAAGGCAACGTCAAACCTCCTCTGAACAAATCTTGCCAAGAGAACCCCTTGATAGGTTCACCTTAGTGTTGCCATAAGTCAGAAATGATGTGAAGGCACACAACAACAGTAACAGCAACAACAACAACAACAAGCAATTCAGAAAACATGAATTTGCTTCAACCATCCTTCCTCCCCAAATTTGGTCTCATGTCATCCTCCTCAAATGAATAAGGGTAGATATAGGTTGATCTGTGTGTATGTGTTAGTCCGTGTGTGTGTATTTACAAATGCAAACAGTGTTTAAAACTCAGCCTCATTGGTAAAGTCGTTGCAAAGATGATTCAGAGCTTGTCTGTTGCTGGGTGGAGAAGATGAATGCTTTTCTGATCAACTGCTTAAAATTCAAGGTCAAGTTGCACCAGCGTCAGCAGACTTCTTAGGGCTTGGATGGTAGAGTGGGCTTTTTGGGAAATAGCAGTGCTGTTGCATTGGGAGGGAGAAGCGAATATCCACCTGCCCTCAGAAGAACACTGCAGGGAATAGATGCTGGAAGCAGTTCCACTTGAGCAGATGGCTGAACAACGTTGGCTGCAGAATAAATTGGCTATGACGGTCCAAGGGCCAATCACAGATGGCTGAAATTCTAGCCGTGTCCCAGATCTCCTCAACAGAGAAGATTTTCTGCTTTCCTTCATTTGTGCTAAAACATGGTCAGGCTTTACATATTGAAATCCTGTGGAAAGGAGAACCCAAGCATTTCTCCCTGGCATTTTTTTTAAAAAAGCTAAGCTTAATGTTATTTTGGCACTTCTTATGCTTGTATTCTGCCCTGCTTTCATGCTTAGGTTGCTGTAAAAGGGCCTTTCTTTCCATATTACTCCCATAAAATCCTTTAAGAGAAGCTAGGCTGAAAGTCTTAAAATCACCTAGTAAAATTCATGACTACTCAACATTTGAACCCAGGACTTCAGGAAAATCCAGGGGATAGAGCCACAGGACTAGCAGCAATGTGGTCCCTAGTGCCCCTTCCTTTTCTGAATCCTGTTTGCACCTCTGGAATTTCTCTCTCCATGTATGTTTGGAGTCTATGCTGCAGAAATTTGAGCATTATTTTGCTTATATGTGAGATTAGTGCTATTGTCCTATAGTTGCTGAAGTCTTTTGTATCTTCTTTTTTGTGGATTGGTATGTATATTGAGCATTTCCAGTCTGTTGGTCACCGCTTTGTTTTCCATATTCGTTGGCATATTTCAGTTAGCACTGAAGTTGCATCTGTCTGTAGGCACTTCAATTGGGATATGATCTGTTCCTGGTGATTTATTTTCCCCATTTTGACTTCACTTCTTAGATTTTGGGGTTCATCTTCATATGGCTCCTCATTCCAAATATCATTCATTCCCGAATTCTGTTCTGATGGTGGCCTCTTGTCTGTGGTACAGATTCCTCATCAGGACTATCAGATGTAGTGGCACCCTCTTGTCTTTATGTACATTCCATAACTTTTCCTGATCTATATCTTTTCATGATCTCTTTTGTATAACTCTTCTGTGTATTGTCTCCAGCATCTTTTTATTTCTTCTTGTTCCTGTATAATGTTCTTTTTGTCTCCATAGAGCATCTCTGCCCTCTGTTTGAACTTGGCTTTAATTTCTTCGATTTATTGAAAGAGGTCTCTTGTTCTTCACTTTTTGTTGTTTTCCTCTATTTCTCTGCATTGGTCATTGTAATATTTCTCTTTATCCCTGCATGTCAGATGTTGGACAGTTGTGTTTATACTTCTGGCTTTGTTCCTATCTCCCTTTGCTTTTCTTATTTCTTTTATTGCATGAAGCATTTCATCTGTCATCCATTGTTTCTTATCTTTCCTTTTGGCTACTGTTAGTGTTTTCCTGCATTCATTCTTACTTATGTCTTTGACTTCTGTCCACAGTTATTCAGGTTCCCAATCGATTATACTCAATAGTTCAGATCTGTTTCTTACATTGTCCTTGAATTCATCTGAAATGTTTTTCAGGTCATATTTTGGTATAATTATAGTTTTTGCTTTCTTCTTCAGCTTCACTCTGAGTTTTGTTACGAGCAGTTTGTAGTCTGTGTCGCAGTCAGCTCCTGGTCTGGTTTTGGCCACAAGGATAGAGCTTCTCCATTTTCTACTTCTATTTATGTAGTCTATCTGGTTTTTGTGTTTACCATCTGGTGATGTTCAGATATATAGTCTCCTATCTGGTTGTATGAAGCAGTATTTGCAATGAATAGATTATTGGCCTCACAGAATTCTATCAGACACTCTCCTGCTTTGTTTCTTGTTCCTAATCCAAATCTTCCTACTGTTTTTTATTCTTCTTTGTTGCCAACTTTAGCATTCAAGTCTCCAATGATTAGTTTGTAATCTTGTGATGGCATGTTGTCAATTTCTTCCTCGACTGCATCACTTATTTTTATTGTAAGGAGAAACTGGCAAGGATCTGTGCAGTCCTTATGTCTGATGTGTGGAAAACACTCTGAAAGTGTGGGCATAACATTTCACTATGCACAAACCAACATGCCAGTTGCTTTAAGATATTGATTCATGGCATTAGCTCCACAAAAGGCTTTATGAGAAAGGTGGGAATTCAGATTATAAATGCTGAAAAATATAAACAGAGTTAGAGAAGTGACTTTCATATATGGTGATATATGATAAACCAAAACTCAGCCATCACACATAAGGAATAGACTGAAAAAATAACCATGATGAAATTAAATCCTCTTATTGTTTTACTAACATCCCCTGCAAAACATGTTACTGAGCTATTATATCTGTATTAACAGTTCACTTCCTATTTCTAATAAATGCCATTTTATTCATTTATTTATTTATTGTGGTAAAAATAGGCCTGGGGATAATTACATTTAGATGATAAATTACAACCCTCAGAGCATTCTAGGGGTCTAATTTGTCATTTTAGGGTTGAGTTGTTTTTTTTTAAAGAGTTGGGTGTCAGAACAGAGGTTGACCCAAACTATCAAAGTCTGAGGGAGGGCAGAAATGGCTGTCAGAACTTCACCATGATCTAAGAGAATTAATCTTATAGTAACAGCAATATTCTGTTATGCAAAACATTGGGGAAAGGTTCACATACCAATCAGAACAGAGAGGAAAAAATGAGTGAAGATTTAGAAATGAGCCAGCAAAGCTTATGGGTTATATAAGGCTGAAAGAAGAGAAGGGAAGAATTAACAGATTTTTTGTAGTGCTGGAATATGTTTAACATAACAAGGCACACACTTCAGGCAAGTGAAAATGTTTCATTTTATACCATGGAGCCAAAATATGAAATGTAAAAAATATTTATTTACTGTGGGAGGGAATAAATCTGCCTCAGAGTATTTGTCACACCCAAACCCTGTGGGCTATGTAGGAATTTGGGTAGTAGCTCTTCCTCCTTGTTTCTGTCCTGTTGTATTTGAATGGGTTTTCAATTCTATTGATGGCAAGGGAGGGGGAGAACTATGGCAGTTCAAGGAGCCTCTTCTTCTCATGCAGTGTTTATAAAAGGGCAGGTGGTGGGGTTAGACCTATGGCTTTCCCTTATGCTCTCTAACACTACACCCTGAACACTGAACATTTCTGGCCCCACCACTGACAGGTCTCCCAGTGATGGTAGCAGAACTTTCCACTACACTTGAAGCAGGCATCCCTTTCCTACTCATGGGCCTCTCATACCCCCCAATATTTCACAGATGAAAACTGGAACACATGTGGCCAAACAACATCAGTGTGTGTGATCAAGATGGCTATGTTATTACTGAGTGAAGAGCACAAAAGGCTGCACTGTCGCTTCCCTACCGGGAAGGGCAACATTCCACCCATTTCTCTCCTCCTCCCCACTGACTTAATTGAGTATACATTACTTTTGCACTTTCAACTCAGTTTTTACCAACTGAAGTATTTTGAGGACAAAAGGAGAAGCTGATATAGGAGAGAGAAACTGGGACTAAGCTGGCAACAAATAGCAGCTGGCATCCTGTTGGTGTTTTATGCATATGCAAATTCCCTTAGGCATTGTGGTGGCATAGTGGTTAAAACATCAATTCTAATCACCACAAAGTTTCCAGATTGTCAGTTTGAGACCAAAGCACCGCATGATGGAATGAGCACCCATCACTAGTCCCAGCTTCTGCCAACCTAGCAGTTCGAAATCATATACTAGTGCAAGTAGATAAATAGGTACCACTTTGGCGGGAAGGTAACAGCATCCCATGTGCCTCGGCATTTAGTCAGGACCACAGAGTCGTTTTTGACAATGCTGACTCCCTTGTCTTAGAAACAGAGGTTAGCACTGCCTACTACTGTGGGACACAACTAGACAATCATGTCAAAGGTAAAACCTTTACCTTTAAGTTCCCCTATACATGTGAGTGAATTTTTTGGCCATTGTGCAATGGATCATGTTTCTGACTGTGGTTGCATATGCAAAAGTTCTGCAAGTGCAAACATTTCACATGGAGTTATGCACTCTTGGATGGTGCATAACTATTTGTCAGTGCTTTTAATGTACCATTTGATTCGCTGGGATTGTGAAAAGAGCCCCATTCATAGAATCATAAAATCATAGAATCATAGAGTTGGAAGAGACCGCAAGGGCCATCCAGTCCAACCCCCTGCCATGCAGGAACACTCAATTAAAGCATCCCTAACAGATGGTCATCCAGCCTCTGCTTAAAGACCTCCAAGAAAGGAGACTCCACTACACTCCGAGAGAATGTGTTCCACTGTCTAATAGCTCTTAACCATCAGGAAGTTCCTCCTAATGTTGAAGTGGAATCTCTTTTCCTGGAGTTTGCATCCATTGCTCTGGGTCCTAGTCTCTGGAACAGCAGAAAACAAGCTAGCTCCCCCCTCAATATGACATCCCTTCAAATATTTAAACAGGGCTATCATATCACCTCTTAACCTTATCTTCCCTGGGCTAAACATCCTCAGCTCCCAAAGCCATTCCTCATAGGGCATGGTTTCCAGGCCCTTCATCATTTCAGTTGCCCTCTTTGGACACGCTCCAGTCTCTCAATTGCAATACACAGGCACATTTGTGGATATGCATTAAGGTGCACGGGGTTTGGTATTCATTAGAAGGGAGGGGTAATGCAACCACCACTTCACAACATGTAGTAGAGATTTGCACTGTAAAAGCACTAGTTAGGATCTTGGCCAGCAATGAATGACAAAGTTAAGACCTTATCCCATTTCTGTTTATAATTGCAGAAGGTGATTCGTTCAACCAACCCTTAACATAGAACCACAGCTGTAGCCCTACAATATATTAAAAAGTAAAGAAGAAACAAGAATAGGATATTGAATGCTCTACCCTCATACCATATCTATATCCTCCCCCTGCAATTTTCCCCCAAGCCTGTAATCCCATATTTTAAACACTATTGGGTGAGGATGCTGCTTGGAATAGGAAAACAGTGCATGTAAAATGGATTACTTGTCCTCTCTGGGAGCAGAACCAAAGCTAAACTACTGCTCTAGAATATGGTTTTCCTGGTCAAAAGAAGTTGTTGAAATTTCACTAAGCATGCAGTCAAGAAATCAGGAGAGCTGGATTTGGAAAGACAGCTATGAAGAAACTAGACAAGAAATATAAAGATATATCATTAAATACTAAAGTTAGGATTGTGCATGCCATCATTTTCCCCATTTGCATGTATGGCTGTGAAAGCTGGACAGTGAAGAAAGCTGATTGGGGTGGGGGGTAGGACTCATTTGAGATGTGCTGCTAGAGGAGAATTCTAAGAATACCATGAACTGCTTAAAAGACCAATGGATGGGTCTAGTGGCGCAGTGGTTAAATGCCTGTACTGCAGCCACTCGCTCAAAACCACAAGGTTGCGAGTTCAAGACCAGCAAAAGGGCTCAAGCTTGACTCAGGCTTGCATCCTTCCATGGTTGCTAAAATGAGTACCCAGATTGTTGGGGGCAAATTAGCTTACAGTTGTAAACCACTTAGACACTGCTTAGGCGGTATGAAGTGGTATATAAATGAAGCTTGTTTGTTTTGTGGGTTTTTTTTGTCCTAGGAGGAGTCAGGCCTGAACTCACTCTAGAAAATGAGGTTGCTCTATTTTGGGCACATCATGAGAAGAAAGGGCTCACTAGAAAATACTATTTTTGTTGTTGTTAATCACCCTCGAGTTGAGCCAAGGCACATCCCCAAGATTCCCTCTCTTCTACTGCCCTGCTTAGTTCTTGCAAATTCATACCCGTGACCTCTTTAAGACAGTCCATCCATCCAGCATGTGACCTTTCTCTCTTTCTGTTTCCCTCTATCTTTCCTAGCATTATTGTTTTTTCCAGTGAGTTTGCCTTCTCATGATGTGGCCAAAATATGACAGCCTCAGATTAGTCATCTTGGCTTCCAGAGAGATTTCTGGTTTGATCTGTTCTAGGACTCATTTGTTTGACTTTTGGGCTGTTAGTGGAAACCTTAGCACATGCTTGGTAAAGCTGAGAGCAACAGGAAAAGAGGAAGATAACATTCCAGAGGGATAGACTCAATCAGAGAAGCCACAGCCTTGAATCTGTAAATGCTCAGCAGTATAGCTGAGGATAGGGTACTTTGGGGGTCTCTCATTCATCCAGTTGCCAGAGGTCGATGCGAACTTGAAGGCAGTTTAACAACAACAACAACAACAACAACAACAACAACAGTAAGAACAACAACAGTGTGTTTATGTATAATGTAGAGATTGGCCTACAGATTCTATAGTTATACAACTTCAACACACTTCTACAACTAATTTGTGAAGTAGCCCCCCCCCCCCAGTTTGTTCATTGCTCAGCATCCCAGTTCTGGCCTGAGCTTTTGGGGACACTGAATGGCCCTCAATTCATGTCTCCTAACTGTCATCCTTTAAGACCTGGACTGCCTGCACTTTTTTTTCACTCTTCCTTCATTGTTTTAGCCACTGCAGGACCACAGCTGGACTGCCTTCTAATTGCTTTGGTTCTTTGTTGGCTAATCCGTCACTGGCCTATAAAATCCAAGTAAAGCTGCAGGAAGCAGCTGACTGCCATGTATTCAGTTGCTTTAGAGGTGGACTGCAGCCATTTTTGCTCAGTCCCTGCCACAAATTTCATTCCATCTCCAGTCACTGCAAATCAAATACAGAGGTGCAGCATGTTCCAGGTCACACAAGAGTTGCTTTAATTCACTTTTACTTTCATGCTCCTTGGAACTCTATATGTTCCTGACACATGATGGCTTTGCATCATTCTTAGATCGTTGCCTTCAGCAGAGATTTGTTGAAGCAAAGCAGAAGGATGGTTATTGTTCTCTGAACTACAGATTCCCCTTTTTATATGCATCACAGAGACATCCAGTCAGAGCTTGCCAAGAAGGCTAGCATCCCACATTATTTTGCAGTCAATTCTGACTTTCAAAACAGGAGTCACTCTTGAACTGGGACACATTTTACACAATTGATACATTAATATAATTGTGCCAGTTATATAAATCAATTAATTGAATGTTGAGTGACATGGATACGGTGTACCTCCCATTCTGGATAGCAGCTCAACAACTATTTAAGCCATAGTCTATTGGCTTGTTCTTGTTGGTCCAAAACACACAGAGAAAACACTCCAATTTGAGAGCACTTTAACTGCCCTGACTCAGTGCTAGTGAATTCTGGGAACTGTAGTTTTGTGAGACATTTAGGGTTCTCTGCCAGAGAGCTCTGGTGCCACAATAAACTGGCCGCACAGCAATGTCCTGCCACTGATCCACATTTTCCAGGTGAATGTGTAAAAGGCAGTTCTTTGTTCTCTGGATTTCCAGAGAAAAGAAAAGTTCTGCATTGCCTGCAAATCCTGAGGAATGCAGTGTGCTCAGGCTGCAGCTGCCAGGAGATGAGTATGGGGTTTCTGCTGGTGCAGTAGGCCCAGATTGGCAGCTATCATTGTCCCTTGGTGTACAGTATCTGTCCTGAATTTATCACCTTTCCATTTTAATTGATGACCCCGAGGGCTCTGGTAATGCCAGGCTGAGGTTTGTGAGTGAGTGACTGCAGTACAAGCATTTAACCACTGCACTACCAGGCCTCTTATTATAGGAGAAGATTTCTCCATATTCTCTACACCATGCATCATTTCATACAGTTGTTTTATGTCTCCTCATATTTAGTTTTCTTCTAGGTTAGAAGGTCTGAGACATCATTGTAACCTTTCCTCATACTGGAACTTCTCCAGCTCCTTGATCAGTTTGGTTGTCCTTTTCTGCATCTTACTTACTGGGAAGTAAGCACCACTTTTTTCAATGTAATCTATTAATTAAATAGCTAATTGAAGTGCATGGGCTGAGAAAACCTCATTTTGGGAACAAATTAATTGAGGCAGAAAACCAGTAGATCAGGGGAAAGGATGTGCAGAGTATGACATAAAATGGCTCTGAAGTGACAACTGCATGAAAAGCAACAGATTAAATACAGGGAATGCCAAAACATCCCATCTCACTACCCGTTGTCCAGGGAAAGCTTCTTCCACTGTGCCTTATTCATACATTTTTCTATCCATACAGAGATTATATTGCTTTCTTCCTCCTCCTCCTCCTCCTCCTCCTTGGGATTTAAGGCAGCACCTATACATTAAAATAAATAAATATAAAATAAATACAAAATAAACATTTAAATTAGCTAAGAGGATCAACAAAAGAACAGAAAACAGTGAAACTGAGATAAATATCAACAATATCTTAAAAATATATACAGTTCACCCGTGCCATACGCAAGTGCACCATACACAGCTTTCAGTTTATGCTGAAGCTGCACTTGGGAGGAAACAATGTTGCATGCTGTGCCGTATGCATGAGCCCCATTGTTTTTAATGGGGCTCAAGTATACACATTTTTTCCCTTATGCAGGGGTGGTGGTGTCACGAATGGATCCCCCATGTAAGTGTACAGTTAAAAAGAGCTGGGAGTCCCATTAGTGAAGCAGAGGTCCAGTACAGCGATAGACAACATCTTCCTCCTAACAACCCCCCCCCCCATGTCTTCTGTGGTGTTCCTTCTCTGCATGAAATGCTGTTCTGTTCTCTCTTTCTTCAATGGATTTTATACTGTAAGAAAGAAGGCCAAAGAAGTGGGGGGAAGGGGACATGGAAGGGCTGCTATAATGATTTCTTACACCATCTGGATTTCCCTGGTTCTATAGGAAGCATGGTGATTGTACATCAAAGCCTCATCTAGAAGCAGATTTTCCTGCTGTGAAACCCCTGCATAGTGGCAGAAGAATCTGGAGCAGGTTCTAAGATGAACAGTTAATTCACATAGGGAGGGGAGTGCCATTACCAGACCTACTGAGAAGGACCATTTGAAAAAAGAGTGCTACCACACCATATTAAAACACAATATTCCCCCCAGTCTGCATACATGGCACAAAGGTAATTGTAGGCTAGATATCTTTAAGGGAAGGGTGCCCAGCATCATTGATTTTTGTGTTGCAGAACCCTTCATGTGGGCACAGGTCAAGATCCTACATGGAAGAGCTATAATGGCTGACTGACTGTTGTCCCAGTGCAGAACACTATTTATATTGGTTCCAAATCACACAGAACTCCAGTGACAATTCCAAATAATTTTTTGTAGTTTTATTAAGAAAGTAATCAATACACACACACATAATCATGCACACACACAAGAGCAAACGAAGCAAAGGCGAGAGAAGGTGAATAGCGGAGGCCTTGATAATGGTGATACACCGTTTGAAGCGTGGTTCAAATTGTTGGGTGTCCAGAACGGATAGGGCTTAAAAGATGCATTGAGGAGCCTAGTAAAACCCACAAAGTGTCTGCCCAGTTACGAACCAGGCCAAATTGCTAGTGTCTAGAGAGTGGTATATATACTCAAAATCATGTCTTGGGGCAGTAATCAAAGAATGAACGGATTAACTCACAGCTAAATGGTTTTCCAGGAGATAAGAATGGTTGAGAGCTGTAGTAAATATTTGGATGATTGCTGTGAATATCTCAAACAAAAGAAAACCCCTTGCTGCTGGAGAAGCGTCCTTTGTCAGTGTATGCACAACCATCTCCCTTGGCCAGACTCCCTTCATCACTCTCCATAGACAAAGGAATTATGTTGATGCCTTGGGTAAACTCATTGTGGTAGGTGTCTTGCTTTCTCCCTTGCTAGAGCCAACCAGATATGATGGTATGATCAGGTTTCTGTCTTGGAGTTACCTTTCCAGGTTACTCCCTGGTCACTTATCTCAGTGTCCCTTTAATATTAAATTGATATAAAATATGAGGGGTGGTCAGGGATCTGGTCTTGGGGTAACAATTGTGTGCTAATGTACTTATTCAGAATAGTAGTTGACAGGGAGGCCAAAGGCAGCCAGCGATCATAAAAGTGATCAGTGGCTGTCTAGGCCCAGCAGTACAAAGCAAATATCTTGTAGATGGAGGTTCTCAATACCTCCTTCTGAAAAACTGAGAAAAACAGATTCACAAGGATAAGCCCTGGCTACATTAGCATAAAGTTCCAAGAGGATTCTGGTCAGGGAACCCACAGCAGATATTGTGTGGAATCTTCATTTTTCATTCTGGCTCCAAGCAGATCTCGATAATGGATTTGTTTTTTATTCAACAATGTTATGTACAGCTTCCTGGCAGAATTATCCATGTCTGGGAAGTCTAAAAAAAGGAAGGAAGGAGGAGGAGCAGAAAGAAGACTCTGGGCTATGCAGAGATAATTCATTGTGCCTGTATACAGCTGTGCCCATCTATTAACCCAGACACCATGAAAGATACCATGGTGGATGGCAACTGAGAGGTCAAGGTAATTCAAGCAGAAAGCCTTTCCCTGTCACCCTCCCAGAACTGGCCATCCTGGGGCCAAAAGCATTTCATTTCCTAAATCACTCTCAGGAGCCTAATCCTAATGTACCCAGAAAATCAATGTAGCCCAGGAATGCTGAGAGGTGGACCCTCATCTTCCGCTCTGCCACCTTGCCTGGTTGATAATTAGGGAGGTCTACTTCTGAAGTGCCTCAAGCACCATCTCAGCCCAGATTAAAAATGCATGAGAGATTCTCAGCAGGAGCAAACTATGTTGGGCTGGGAATGTGCAAATCCTCAGGTTTCAGAGAATTGTTCATGAGGCAGAAATGGGATCATTATGAAACCATATTGTCTTACTTCAGAGCAAGGAAGTGGGCACTGGAGAGACTGGCTTGGCAGGCCCCCAGTGGTACTTCTGCCTACCTATTCCTGCTGTTAGCCTCAATTCTCATAGTTTTATAGTCTCTTTCCAGAGATTTTCCTAAAGCATAACCATCCTTTGAAGGTGACATTTATGTCTGTAATAGCCCTGCTTCACTACAACCCAGCTTCTAGAATGTCACACTTCTGGGGCTGCCAACCTTAAGTGTACCAAGATCATAAAGGGCAAAAAACAAGGAAATATTTAGTGAATGCTAAACCCTCTTAAATCCATTGATGTCAATAGCAGAGACTAATGCATAATTTCCCCACTGTAGCCAAGGGGGCATAAAATGCTTAAGTGACCTGGATCATACACTCACTGTCTAGTATGAATGGGATTTGGTTACTGTTGTCTCAAGAGATGGTATAGAGCCTATTTGGGGGAGATGTGATGGGAAGAGGAACTTGTATTTTCCAGGTTTTCTTGGCTCTTTGACTGGAATCCTGTTGCAGCACTAAATTGTGGTTGCTTTTCCCCCCAGTGATATATGCTGGTGGTGGGGGAAGGCAGACAAAATCTGCTGTCTATAAGCAGCCTATTTTTCCAATGCTTACAGCTTCCATGGTCACAGCACCCACAGCCTTTTTCCTCCTAATGTCACTCCTAACTCTGGTAGAGTTACAGCAGTGTGTTTGTAGATGAGATTCCAGCAATAGGCTGTATGCATGGTTTGGCCTAAAAGAATGGCCAAAAGCATCCAAACAAGCAGCTCCAATTCTGGATCTTGAGGAGAAAACCAAATACACATAAGAGGTTCTTCATGCTATCTAACCCACCTTATACCCTCCAATATTTTACAGATCAAACTGAGTTGCATGTGGCCAAGCAACATCAAAGTATGCAGAATGTTAATATGTAATTGTTGTTCATAGAATGTACGCCAGAGACAGGATTATTTTATTTTATCTATTTGAATTGATTGTATGTACAGCGCTGTGTAAATTTACAGCGCTTTATAAATAAATAAATAAATAATAATAATAATAATAATAATAATAATAATATGGCAAAAAGTTCTTAAGGAAGAAGAAGACACAAGCAAGGAGAGGCTGAAGCAGTTTGCTTGTACTTGATCCAACTGGGAAGGGCAAGATCTACCTCCTTTCTGTCCTCTCCAGATTGCTAACTGAATGCAAACTACTTTTGCACTGTGTCCTCAGTTAGCAACTAAAGTATGCTGAGGACAAAGAGGGAAAGTGGAAGGAGCAGGGAGAAACTAGTCTATTTTAAAAGCAGCTGAAAGGTGGGATGGCAGAGTATTAACTGGCATAGTCCCTACCAAATTGGGGCAGCTGAAGGATATGCTGCTTTCTCCCTGATATATTTGTTTCCTAGCTTCAGAGAGCTTTCCCACTTGAATCAAACATTCAAATGTATGGTCCTTAGATTTTCCTCTGAAGAGGTACAAGGGGCTGCACCACATGATTATGCTGTTAAGGCTTGCAGTAAGTTTCTATTTGCTGCAATTCTTAACAGCATAATCATGTATTGCAGCCCGGAGGTTAGTTTCTGAGAGCCAGTGGTTTGAGCATTGAACTATAACTCTGGAGACCAAGGTTTTGAATCCCCACTCAGCCATGGAAACCCACTGGGTTATCTTGGGTAAGTCTCTCAGCCTCAGAGGAAGGCAAATGCAAACCCATTCCAAATAAATCTTGCCAAGGAAACAGCCTTAGGGTCACCATGTCAGAAATTATTTGAAGGCTTGCAACAACAAAGTTAATTCTCACTGGAGGAGGTTCAAAGTCCCTCTTTGCTTGAATATCTTGCAAAGACCTCAAAGATTAACCGATATTGGCTTCTAAAATAGATTCTTCATGAATCAAGTTCAAATGTAGTGGGCACTTAAAAATACATTCTCACTGCAGTCATTCATACAGAATGAGAGAGTGAGAGAAAGGAGGTGTTTTGGGTTGCTAGAATGAAAAAATGGACAGGAATCCTGTACCTTTAATATCTGTGAGAGCTAGCTTGGCATAGTGGTTTGAGTGTTGGACTACAACTCTAGAGACCAGGGTTTGATTCTCAGCTTGGCCATTAAACGCACTGGGTGACTTTGGGCAAGTCGCACTCTCTCACCATCAGAATATGGCAACGGCAACCCTCCTCTGAACAAATCTTGCAAGAAAAAAACATGACCTTAGGATCACCATAAGTCAGAAACAACTTGAAAACACACAGCAGCAACTACAAAAGTGTATTTCAGCTGGTGTTGCTTTTACAAACAAGATGTAAAAATTTAGTCTTTCATACAACCATTAAAAATACAGGAGCCCTTTCCAGTCATCAGTTTGCCAACCCTGATATCCATGGATCTTTTCACATGACACAAGTGTAGCAGTATGAGGCTATGGCTGCATGCTGTGGAATCCTGGAGTTTTTAGTCTGAGAAGGCACCATAGGAGCAACTTGGCTGAGAATTCCTAGTGGCCCACTTTAAATACCAAATCCTAGAGTCCTTAAGATGTTGCCATGTCAGTTAAAATGGAATCATAGTGCTATCAGTGTGTACAATATGAAAAAGTCCCATGTCTCCATGCTCGTAGCAAGATCATGAAACCAAGATACCCAAAATATTGGCTGGGATATTTAAAGAACCCGGAAGCCTCCCTAAATTATTCTGAGTTATTTTGTTTTTCATTAATTAATTAATTAATATCCCACCTTTCTCCCAGCACAGAAATCATGGCATCTCACAAGTTAAAATAAAATACAGGTTATAAAAAACTTATTAATTGATTAATCGATAAGTTTAATGAATAAATGAATGAATTATGCTAATTATTTTATATAATATTATTCTAATGTTGCACATTTATACTGAACTGTACTTATTTATATTATATGCAAATAGCTTATGGTTTAAGCATTAATAAATTACTGCTGCTACTAGTGTTTTATATAGGCTAGTGTAAAAAGACACTGTGGCTTGAGAAGCTGTGCAAGGTAGAGACAGGTTAGCATAACCTTACATCTTGGCAACTGGTATTCGGCCTTGCTAGCCACTTTGTATATAAGGATGCTTCTCTCTGAGAAGAACATCTTCTTCCTCTCAGTCCCAGGGGAGAAACCACAAAAGGGTAGAAAAACCCCTTCCAAATTGTAAATGTCACTGCAGCTTCTAGAAAGCCAGTCTTATTAGAGCACACAATCCCCATCTATTGGGGCACTTTGTCTCTGTCCTAGGAGTTTATCACATGGGAGGAATTTCTCTTAATTTTGAATGAAAAGAAAGTGGGGCCAGAATGCATTCACGTGAATTAGCTAGTTCAGCAAATTTACGTAAATTCGAATTGCGTTCGGACTGATTTCCCATTGCCCGAAAATAGCTTGCCATTGCCCGAAATTGCGTGTGATCACCTCTCACACAATAACATGAAACCCCATGATTGTGTTCAGACTGACTTCCCATTGCCTGAAATTGCATGTGGT
Organism: Sceloporus undulatus; assembly: GCF_019175285.1. Classification (NCBI taxonomy): domain Eukaryota; kingdom Metazoa; phylum Chordata; class Lepidosauria; order Squamata; family Phrynosomatidae; genus Sceloporus; species Sceloporus undulatus. Next base: position 136,960,783 of record NC_056525.1, on the reverse strand, counting down.
AGTCTATCATGCAATAAAGTTAATCCCCATGATTGTGTTCAGATTGCCATTGGATTATATTTCCAATTTCCCTTGTCTGATAAACTCCCTAGAGAGGGGAACAGCAGTGCCTTGCCTAGGAGATCTAGAGGCCCAAGGAGAAAGTGACACCCTTTTTATGTTTGGAGACCAGCTACACATTCAGCTGTAGAGCCAGTGTGGTGTAGTGGTTTTTGCATTGGACTACAACTCTGGAGACCAGGGTTAGAGTCCAGGCTCAGCCACTTAAACCCCCTGGGTGACTTTGGGCAAATTACACTCTTTCATCTTCAAAGGATGGCAATGGCAAACCCTCTCTGAAGAACCTTGCCAAGAAAACCCTGAGATAGGTTCACCTTAGGGTTGCCATAAATTGGAAATGACTTGAAAGTACACAACAACAACAACGAGCATTGAAGAGATGAGAGAACATTTTCTTTGTTTTTATTTCTCTTACTGCATCCTTTCCTCATCTGTTTGCAAACAGCAAAGTTTGCAACCTCAGTAGCTTCTTTTTACTTCAGTGTATCATTGAATTTGGTTTCATTAGGCCCTAAGTGAACCTTTATAGAGAGGTCTTCAAGCTCCA
>NC_056525.1:136929620-136960166 GCF_019175285.1 Sceloporus undulatus | reverse complement strand
TCAGGCCTTCCCTGAAAGAGGAGCCCACCCCTCCATCCACCATCATCCAGAGAGGGAGAAGAGGAAGCCAGATCCATCAGGCCTTCCCTGAAAGAAGAACCTACCCCTCCATCCACCATCATCTGGAGAGGGAGAAGGGGAAGCCATCTCCATCAGGCCTTCCCTGAAAGAGGAGCCCACCCCTCCATCCACCATCATCTGGAGAGGGAGAAGGGGAAGCCTTCCAGCCTGGAGGGAGTGAGATGGCAGGCTCAACGCCATCAGGATTATCCTTAAGAAACAGAGCCCTCCCTCAAGTCCATCTGCCTTGGTCCAGGCTTCAGAGGGAAAGATGAACTCCAGGACCTGATCAACTTCCCCACAACCATTCCCTTCTCCTTTTGTGTCGTGTCTTCTTAGATTGTAAGTCTGAGGGAAGGGAACTGTCTATTTAAAAGATTGTATGTACAGTGCTGTGAAAATTTACAGCATTATATAAATAAAGCTCAATAATAATAATAATAATAATAATAATAATAATAATAATAGTAGGGGTCCCCTTAAGAGCAGGAAACATATGAAGCTCAAATGCTGTAACTGGCTTCTGCTAGGGCTTTGGAGGACTAGGCTACTTAATTCCTATTTAAGATCCTTAAGAAGATCCTACATCTGTGTAACCAGCTGTGTATGGGGGGGCATATAAATATACATACAGAATGAGACAGCAAGGAGCTTCTTATGGCATGGTACTTTTCTGACCTATAAGCCTAAAATGAAGGATTTCTCGTAGTCTATTGCATATCCAACTGTATTCTTCTATGGCTGAGGCTAGGTCCTCAGCTTCATAGTAGTCTTTTTCTTGCCCATAAAGAGTTGTCCTCAGAGAGGGATACCTATCCATCCTGGTGTGGGGAGGGGGAGTAAGAAGTGTAGGTTCCAGCACTGAGCTCTGCTGTTGCTTCCTCACATTGTTTCCAAGAGTTTTCTCAAGAAAGTTCAACTCCTTCACACTGACAGGATGAAGCCAAAACGGCCCTGCAGAAAAATAAAAGGGTAACATAAGCATGCTAAGAAGAACTCCAAAGGTTTGTAGAGCACAATGTAGTTGTCTAATGAGGACTGACCCACAGAAAGTTGAGGGTTGGGTGAAAAAGTAAGACAGAAAACTGGGTGTTGGGATGTATTTAAGAGAGGGAGGCATGCTTAAGATTAGACCCTTTAACAGGAGTATGCCTTTTAGAAGGTGAGAAGGGAACAGTGCAGTATTTTGTGACAGGTGCCATTGTGACAGGTTCTTGAAGCCAGCAATTTCTGGGATGGAAAGTTGTCACGATATCAGACACTCAGCTACCTTATTGGATCCTGAGTGTCCAGAAATGCCACAGTAGCCACTCCCAGTTCCAAGGGATGGTTGGGTAGCCATCTGGGTGGGCAGATTGCTTACAGGTGTAGCATTACCATAATTCAGGGGATGGTCCCTGTTGGATTGCAAGAGCGTCAAAAGTTGCCCTCCAGACAGCTTCTTCAACCAGAAAAGGACCTCCATTCATGCACCTGATGCTTTTGGTGCTAAAGGCACAAAAGGAAATTAAAATGAGGAAAGAGGAGCAGTCATTTGCAGAAAACACCTTCCTTCGGTTGCTGCTGGAGATGGGGAAAGAGCCATGGAAACAAATGGGCTTCTAGGGAGCAGGCAGGCAGTAGCTGCTGCGTAAGCACAGCAGGTGCTCTAGAAGGAAAGCTTTCCTAAAGCCCCTGAGCTTCCCATTGCCAAAGAGGAGAATGGCCCAGCCTGGTAACCTGTTGTCTTTTACGAACTTTTGGAGGATGGGGAAGCAGGAGTGGAGGGAGGAGGAGGAGGCTTGCTATCACCAGAGAGAGCTAGCCCCAACAGGGAGGACTGAGCAGGCCGAGGGCGGCTGCTGGCAGACTGCTGACTGTGGGACTTCTGGAGTGTTAGAGCATCAATTAACCTTTGTGGAGGTTGTGCCAGTGCCAGTCAGGCAGAGCAGCTTTCCCTGGAAGGCCTCTGATAGGCTGCAAAGTGCCGCATGGCCTGCTGCAGAGTTGGGAGAAACTGAGAGGAAGCAGCCACCTGAGCCAGAGCCGCCAATGTCCCACGCTAAGGGTTTTATCTCCTTTCCTCATTAAGTTTATGAAGGCGATGTTTCTCCTCTGTGTCACACTGCTGCCGTTGGAATACTAATGGGGAGAGATATTAGTTCCAGCCTTCACCCGCTCTGCCGTTGTCAGGCAATTTTATCCGTGCCAACCCCTGACCATGCTATTTTTAACACTCTCGGGTCAGGCCAAGCAGAAGAGCAGGGATGTCGCAGCCTAGATGTTTAGTTAAGCGCCACCAGAAAAATTGGACTCTCAGTTTTCCCAGAGCACAGGACTGCTGTCCAAAGAGCTTCTTATTAGGTGTAAAGGGGGAGTTCTCTGAGAGTAAAAAAGTTGCCCTTGCTTGAGAGATAGTCAGGGCCTGGATCAGGAGAGAAAATCCACATCCATACTGCCCTGCAGTGATCAAAGGAGTTGTCCACACTTGTGATCCACTGAAGAATGAACAAATAGCACTTTCTCCATTTGAAAAAAAAAATATTAAAAGCAAAGGGCTGTGCACTCTCAAAAAACCAGCAGCCTCTCTACTAAATGAGGTGGCAACATATTGAGCAAACATATTGCACCCAAATGTAGTTATCCAAGGCAAATGTAATGACCTGAGGTTTGTAAGGTGTCGCTGGATGTGTGATGGCATATCAAAAATACTGTTGATAACATTAAGCATAAGATATCTCCGGAGGTCTGGACAAATGTCAGACATAGACATCATCACCCCCATTTACCTGTTGCAGACGTACACTATTATTTTTTATATTTATTTCAGTTTTACTTGTATTTCTGTTTTAAAAGAAAAAAAACCTAAACATTTTACAATTCATAAAAACATAGATACAATGACATACAAAACATGAGAGAAACAACTACTCAGCAGCAGCGTAAAAGGTCTAAATTAAGGGTGGGGAACTGAAGAAGGCTAAGGGGATACATTAGCCCTCCAGACCTTGGGAAACTGTGTCCCCACAGAACCTGCTCCAGCAAAAAAAAAAAAAAAAATGTTTTTGCCCTCAAATGCCCCCAAACACCCTCTAGGGGAGATGGGGACATATTTTGCAATCTTCCTTGGTGCATTCTGAGGCAAATTGTATAAAATTCTGTTTTGATCCCCTAGGGGGGGGTCCAATGGGGCTCCAAACAGGGAGAAATGCCCTCATACTGGCTAGAGATCATTTCAGGGCATTTCAGAGCAATTTGTTTTGCATATTTTGACCCCCTGGGGACCTTAGGGGTCACATAAATGACCCTGAGGTGCATGCAGTTCATGGGCCACACTTTGCCCACTCCTTGTCTCAAGTGAAGGCCTGGGGAAATGAGAAAATCTTTGCCTGGCATGGCAATGGCATCAGAATAGCTACCAGACAGATCACCACACCCAAAATGGCCCTCTCCCCCATAACCAGCTAGCAATCTCACATCTGAGGACAGGGATGCCCAAGGGAGCAGGATGATAGCTCTGTTGTAGGAATCAAGTTAATTAATGTATTGCATAGAGATGGACTTCTTTAAAAATCTGTCAGAGGTTGGAATTAGGTTCAACTCCTGGGACTTCTTTATTTCCCATGTTACTAAAACAAACAGATTTAAATGTAGAGCCGTGCCCCCTGAGGCCACCAAAGGAAGTGATTCTTCAGGGGTTCACAGGAGACTATCAGGGAAAATCAGGGGATTAAAAAGACATTTCCCTGGGAAAGTTGTGTAAACATGGCAAAGGTTTTCAGATGACATCGCAATCTAACAGGACTTATCCTGGGAAGAACTAGGAATACTCCAGCAACAGATCATCCACAGGATTTACCCATGAATGGTTTGTTGCTGGAGCATTCCTGGTTCTTCCAGGGATGAATCCTCTCAGTTCGCAATGTGTAGGAAAATCTTTGCCACGATCGCACAACTTTCCCGGGAAAATGCCTTTTTAATCTCTGATTCTCCCCAGTGTGACAGTCTCCACAATTTTTCCCCCTACCTGAAAAAGACTTCCAGCAACAAAAGTTCAGAAAATGGAAGTGATCAGGACATCACTTCCAATTTGCCAAAACAACCACACACAGCTTTGGGGATGTGTGTGTCTGAAATTAGGTAGTTGTAGCCCCTGGACTGTCCTCCATGGCTGCTGATTCCTGGCTTACATTCTTTGCACATGGAAAGTCCAATCAATCCATCGAATCTTCAGCTTTTTTTAAAAGGTCAGGTAGCATATGATGTCAAAGATCTCTGCCTGAGACAATGAAGAATTTCTGCAAGTCAGACCAGTACTGACACAGAAGGACAAATGGTGTGACATTCCTGAATCACAAAAACCTGGCACAAAATTGACAAGGGAACCAAGAAGGGAATTTGCCTCAGCCAGGGTCTTGTGTCTTCTAATGCACCTTTCCATTTGGGCCTCCTAGAAGGAGACAAAGGGAGTAATCAATTTCCTTCCAGCTTTGGAAGATGATATAGTCATCCCTTCGTACCATGAGGGTTCCATTCTGGACCCCTCATGGACAGCAAAACCAGAGGACTTTAAGTCCCCTTGTTTCCTATGGTGGAGCAGCATGCATGTGGCTGCTGGCATGGCTGCATACACATGCCTCGTCATCCGAAGATCTGCAGATGGCAAGCCCATGGATAAGAAGAGTCCACTGTACTGTATAAGCATCGTATAATGAGATTGATAGGAAGGGGTTTACTTTTATCTATCATTTTTCTTATGAATTATAAGACAGACAGTTCTAGAAGGACACACCATTGTGCAAAAGAACTTAAGTTTTGGGTGCACATTAAGGGACAATAGAATGAGATCAATACATTCAGAATTCCCAGCATGCTTCTGTGCCAACCTATCAAAAACGTTATAGGGAGCATTCTCGAGCTACATTAAAATACTGGAGTGTTCCCTCAAAGTGACAAAGGAGTGGTAGAGGCATAAATGTGAGAGAGAATGTTGTGGAAAGTGACTGAGCCATCAGAGGTGGATTGCGATGCCACTAGGTATTCCATGCAGACTACACACATTCAATAATTTGAAACACACATGACTCCCCACTCAATCTCTTTATTACCATTCGTCATAGAATCATAGAGATGGAAGAGACCCCAAGGGCCATCCAGTTCAACTCCATTCTGCCATGCAGGAACTCACAATCAAAGCACCCCTAACAGATGGCCATCCAGCCTCTGTTTAAAGGCCTCCAAAGGAGACTCCACCACTCTCTGAGGGAGTGTGTTCAACTGTTGAACAGTGCTTACTGTCAGGTAATTCATCCTAATGTTTAGGTGGAATCTCTTTTCCTGTAGCTTGCATCCATTGCTCCAAGTCCTATTCTCTGGAGCAGCAGAAAACAAGCTTGCTCCCTTCTCAATATGACATCCCTTCAAATATTTAAACAAGGCTATCACACTGCCTCTTAACCTTCTCTTCTACAGGCTAAGCATCCCCAGCTCCCTAAGTCTCTCCTCATAAAGCATGATTTCCAGATCCCTCACCATTTTGGTGGCCCTTCTCTGGACATGCTCCAGCTTCTCAACATCCTTTTTGAATTGTGGTGTCCAGAACTGGACACAGTATTCCAGGTGAGGTCTGTCCAAGGCAGAATAGAGTGGCATTATGATTTCCCTTGATCTAGACCAGAGCTGCACAACTTGGCAGAAAGAAGGGCCAATATTAAAATAGGTTAACTTCTTCAGGCCACATATAGGTTTTAATTAAATATTATTTATTTATTAATATTAATTCCCTCCTCCTCCTCCTCCTCCTCCTCCTCCTCTCCTCTGCCTGGCCCTTTTCTTAAGAGAAAGGAGAACAGCGGAGGAGCATTGTGAGTGTTCACCCATCGTCATCCGCCACCTGGCCTTGTCCACAGGAGAAAGCCAAGCAGCAGAGGAACCTTGTAGGGAAAGTCCTCCTCTTCCTCCATCACCTGGCCTCATCCTCAGGAGAAAGCTGGATGGTGGAGGAGCCTTGCTCGGTAAGTATTTGTCCATCCTCTTCCTTTGCTGCCAAGGCCCACTGCTGCCAAGGCCAAGCAACGGAGGAGCTTTGAAATCATTCCATATTGTCACAGGCCACCTAAAATCCTTTGGTGGGCCACATGTGGGCCCCAGGCCATATGTTGTGCAGACCTGACCTAGACACTATACTTCTATTGATGCAGTCTAGAATCACATTTGCCTTTAAAGCTGTTCAACTTGTGGGCTACAAGGACTCCTGGATCCTTTTCACATTAGTCTTGTTAAGCCAGGTGTCCCCCATCCTATATCTATGCATTTCATTTTTTTTGCTCTACATTTCTGTTTGTTGAAATTAATTTTGTTAGCTTTGGCCCATCTTTCTAATCTATTAAGTTCATTTCAAATTTTGATCCTGTCCTCTGAGGTATTAGCTATGCCTCCTAATTTGGTATCATCTGCAAATCTGACAAGCATGCTCCCTAGTCTTTCATATAAGTCATTGATAAAGATGTTGAATAGCACTGGGCCCAGGATAGATGCCTGGGGTACCCCACTGGTCACTTCTCTCCAGGATGAAGAGGGGCCATTGCTGAGCACCCTTTGGATTTGGCTTGTGAACCAATTACAAATCCATTTAATAGTTGAATTGTCCTATCCACATTTCCTAGCTTGTTTTCAAGAACGTGTTAATCTCCTCTCAGCTACTCTCCTCTCTGAGGTAATTCTTTATCACCTTCTGGGTACCTAGGCGTCAGATGGTGGTCAAAACCAGGCAAGGTAGAATTAACATCAACACTCCACTTAAGCAGTCCTAAGTCTTGGAATTGCATATATGGGAGAATGAGCAGGCTCCTTGGTAGGTTTTTAGTTTATTTATTTATATACAATCACACACACACACACAATATCTTTCACCCTTAGGCAAAACACAGACATGTCAGTATCTTGGTACATGGCTTCATTACATTACATAACATAATATGACATATAGAGCATCATATATTCATTATATTACAGGCTTCCAAGGGTTAATATCCTTCAGTATTGCTCTTTCTATAAAAATGTTATACAGTCCGTCCTTGCCTTACGCGGGGGATCCGTTCCGGATCCCGCCGCGTAAGGCGAATTCCGCCTATGCTCGAGCCCTATTGGAAACAATGGGGCTTGTGCGCGGTGGCGCAGCGGCACGGGAGCGCACAGGGCGCAACGGGTGTGCACGCCCATTCAATTGAATGGGACGCGCCGCCCCTTCCGCCTCACGTGCGCCCCGCGGCTTGAGCGCATATGCTCAAGGCCGCTTATAGCGCGCCCGTGTATGGCGCGGGCGTGCTGTATAGCTATAAACATTTATAATGGATATCCATTACCAGTGATGTCACCAGACTTGGTGATACCCAGTGGGGAGGGGCTGTCATGGGGGATGGCTGTGGCCTATCCCAACCCCCTGCTGTTCACGGCTTCATTGTCAGCTTGGCTCACTCTCCAAGGAGAGAGCTGGGCTTGTGATGAAGCCATGAGGAGCACTTTTGACCATCTCCTGCTACTTTGGCTCCCTCCCCTGGGATAGATCCAGGCAGTGACAAAGCCATGAAGGGTGCACTTGCCCCTCACCACCACATTAGCTCCCTCTCCAGGGATGGAGCGAACTGATGATGAAGCCATGAGGGGGCATGCTTACCCCTCTACAGTCCTCAGGGAGGAAGCTGTATGGGTGACAAAGTGATGAGGAGTAATCAAACTCTGTTATTCTACTCGCTGGACATAGGAAATACACCTTTAGTGCATATTTCAACAGTTCCACGCACTCATTTTCTATTTGCATCTTAGAAAAATATCTCCATATGGCAAATTATTTATGTGTACCAAATACTGAGAGCCAGCGTGGTATAGCAGTTTTGAATTATGCTTCTGGAGACCAGGGTTCACATCCCACTCAACAATGGAAACCCATGGGATGACCTTGAACAAATCACACTTTCTCAGCTTCAGAGGAAGGCAAAGGCAAACTAAATCTGAACAAATGTTGCCAAGAAAATCCTGTGATAGTATTGCTTGAGGTTCACCATAAGTCAGAAATGACATGAAGGCATAGAACAACAAAAGCCATATACTAGTTTCGGAATCCATGTCCAGAAACAGACCATCAGTATGATTTCTGCAGCCATGTCAACTAGCTGCTCATTCTTTTTAGACAACTGAAAGATTGGGGGGGGGGGAATCAAGCAATTATTTTTGTAATCATAGAAATAAAATTCAGTTGCTGAGCCTCTCCAAGTAACTTAGTATGCACATGCCTCATCCAAATTATTTTGGACATGTTTACTCAATATAACCAGAATTTCGTATCATCATCATCATTATCATCATTTTACTACAACTGAAATTTATTACATTGAGATAGATCCATACTTAGAGTTGACCCATTGAAATCCATTAGTCTTGATCCAACTCATAATCTTGCAAGCCATAGCTGCTTCCCATCAGTGTCGAAGGTCAAACTGAACAAAAACTATGGAAGAAATGTTTGATAATTTTGTACATACTAGTACTATTACTACTAATAATAATAATTTAAATAACACTTCTATATTGAATCAAATTTGATCATTCATATCTAATTAATTTGAAATTAATTTGAAATTTCCATTTCAGTTTTCACCTTGGAAAGTCTGAGTCCTTTCTTTAGTGACATTATATTTAAGCAATATTTCTATGAAATCTGTATGAACATCTTCACTTATGCTCTGTCCTTTCAGTCTGAGTCTGAAGCAAATAGTAACTTACAATTAGCTCTCCCATGCACCCAAAAGTGAGGTATAACTGCATTGCATTACATTCGCAACTTATCAAAAGTTATAGGGGTATGGGTTCACGAAACAGTGGAAGACAAATATTAAGTGGTTCAAGTGCTGACTAATGCTGTCCCTTGTGCTTTGTTCTGGACATTGAGATAGTGATGAAATGGATAACAGAAAAGTGCATTTTGTAACAAAGGGACAAAAGGTTTCAGATTTTTAGAAAGTAAAATTTAGAAAGTAACTATTTTAGTTATTTTTGAGAAAATATTATTTTTAAAAAATCACAATTTTGTTAACAAACTACTTAGAGGAGTTTGAACTATAAAAATAACTGATTACTTCTTTTAAAAAAAGGATGATCGAGTCTGTGCCTGAAAAACTAGGTGGGAAAGGGTGAGGGGGGGGGGGGTGCATAGAGGACAAGTTGAAAGCCAACATAATTTGTGGTAATGCACAACATCACTGCTGATCATTGTCTGTTAAGGCAACAACCTTATTTTCCAATTACACGGCTCCAGGGAGTGGAAACCAACACAAGATAGCCTCAAGTGGCATTCTCCAACCTGTTTCCCTCCAAGTATTTTGGAAAAGTTTGCTGGGCATTCCTGACTATGAGAGTATATTGGGATTTAACAGAATCTCTGCTTGGAAGGAGATGACAATCCTATTGTCATTTAGTAATCACCCCCCAGCTAGTCTTTTCTGTTCCTTACTCCTGAACCCCACTGTTCTGTCTGTCAGCACTCAGTGTTACCCATAGGCATATAGGAATCCTCTGGAGTGATATTGGTGATGGTTTATATCAGTTGATGTTGGTGTTTTAGAATAGCACTGCATTGCCCTGCACTTTCTTATTCAGGACCTGAATGAAGCCCACACCCACTCTTTGTAATCTGCTCACAAAGCTTGGTGGGAATGTCTCCCACCTCCATCTTTCCCCTTCTCCATTGCAGAAGCCAGGAGTGGGTTTGGCATGATTCACACTGTGCAGGTAACAAACCCAGCTCTCCAGGCAAGAATTCAGAAGACAAATGTAGGTATACCTGCCTAAGTGAAAGTTTGATTAATTGCATTAATTAAGCCCTAAGGTATAGCTCATAAAATAAAGGTACAACTGGGCATATTGGGCTGCGGAATGGATTAAGTGACATGGAGCAAATTGCAGTAGGAGCACAGACACTTTTCAGTCTAGGACAGCTTGAGAAATGATCAGATAATTAATGCAAAGTTTTCTGCTGAAGCTTCAGCTTACAAATGGGTAACTCTGCCAACAGCAGCTTGTAGATTCAGATGCTAAGAGATGCAGAAGCCACTGTCAGAGAACACAGAGAGTTTAGCAGTGAAGGGTGACTACCTATGAAAGCCAATATTATCATGTCCTGGGCATCCCTAGAAGAAAAAGTTGGTGGTGCCCATCATTTCTGCACTGGAGAAGTGCCAACAACAATGTAGTTCTACTGTATGAAACACACACTACTTTGCGGCGGCCCAAGATAACAGTTGTTATCCGCAGTTTTCCCAAGGACTTGTGTTTTTACTATTTATTTTTAAAAGGATTAGTGGAACCCATGGGAGCTTTCCTTCTGGTGATTTCTACCTATTGATTTATTTAAAGCATGTTTAAGCCAAAGTGTTTTCTAGTACAATAAAAACAAAACAGTTCTGTCTGCAGCCATGCAGTATAACAGATCCGACATAAAAAGGAAAGGGCTGAGGCAGGGAAGAAGACAACAAGCAAATTCAAACATCGGTTCCTAAAGTAGTACTCATAATGTGCAGCTGGAAAGGAAACAGTTCAGGCAAAGGGGTCAAGAGGAGCTATGTGAAGGTGAGACTCACTTGCCCAACTTCCGTTCTCAGATGGCAGCACAATGGGTATTTTTGATCCCACCGCTACCACCAATTGTATGACTGTGACAATGTGGCACTGCCAAAATCTCTCAATAACTCTCACTCTTTTTAATGTGTGCTACCACTGCCACCAATTAGGTGAAGATGATGTCCACTATCCCACCAATTCTTCATTGGGAAACTCAAACTGGGATTCTCTTAAGTGTCTCCTGCACTATAGCTCTCTTTAGATGCCAGTCCTCGGGGTTTCAAATTTTTCCCAGCTTGGCACCAACTATTCTTTGACAGCCACACACTCACTGTCTAATGTGTCCCAATCCTAAAAGACTTTTCACAGTGTTGCTAACATTTTTAATGTGTTCTGAAATTACTTCAGAGAGCTGCTTAGTAAAACAAAGTAATACATTTATTTACAAGTCAGGCTGAATACAGTATCTCTTGTAGTGGGTAGTGTTCACTATAGAAACGGTTCATAAATAGTTTTTTTGTGAGTTTTTCGGGCTGCGTGGCCATGTACTAGAAGAGTTTATTCCTGATCTTTTGCCAGCATCTGTGGCTGGTATCTTTCTCTGAAAAACCCACAAAAAACTATGGATGTCAGCTATGAAAGTCTTCAACTTCACGGTGCATAAATACTGTATAAGTTATATAGTTTAATAGTTTCTTTAGCTTGTTTTTGTAATTCTCTATAGCTTTATATATGTTTCCTTACAGACTGAGAGCTGTGCAGACCGGCAGTTTGGGCTAGCTTGGGGGTGGAGTCGGAGCATAGTGTCTACACAAAATACACCCCAGCTCTGCCCCAAGGCAATGTGATGCTGCATTCTACACCACATGGCGCACAGCGTCACAGCATTCCTCCAGCACTGCGTTCATATGACGCAGCGCCAAAGGAACGCCGACAAGCCATGACAACGCAGCTATCATGCCCTTTGCAGGGCACAAAAAGAGCCACTTTTTGCGGCTCTTTTTTGCGCCCTGCAAAGGCTAGATCAGCTGCGGCATGCAGTTGCCGCAGCCCTGATCTGGCTGTAACCGGGGGTGGCTGGAGAACCTTTATTATTCACAGAACCTTTATTAAACTTTTGTATCTTATAACCTTTCTGGTTACCTGTGACTCCACTAGTCACCAAACATTAGGGGGCTGGATCTGGGTTGTGGCATGCTGTTGCCACCGCCCCAATCTGGCTGAAGAAGGGGTGGCTGGAAGCCACCCCTTCGGGGCTGTTTGTACCACCCCTATGTCTCCCACAAGACACTTGGGAGGGCAGATGTTTGGAATGGGCCCACCCCAGAGGCCAGTCCCTCCCTTTGGAGAAACAAACCTCTCTTCCCACTGAAACCCAGCCCCCCAGCTTCATCAGACTCCCTTTCTTTGTGCACAAAGACTCATGGAATGATTATTCAGTGTCAGGGATTAATAGATGAAGCTCTGGGGGAAAAATAGTATCATGACATAGTTTTCTGTGGGATTTTCAGGCTATTTGGCTGAGTCTAGTCCTGACATTTTGCCTGCATCTGTGGCTGGCATCTTCAGAGGTTGGTGGCATGGAAGTGTATGGAGTATATATACCTATGGGACTCTTGTTTGGGAGGAAGTGATTTACATGCTGATGGTGGAGTTAGTTTGTGTGTTGTACTGCACTGAACAGCCTGGTGGTGTGTTGTGTGGATGATATGCGAGAGGAATTTGTGTCTATTTAATTGATAATCTATTGTCTGCGGGAAAGCTCTTGAGCCTGAGTGGTGTTCATTTGCTTGTGTTGCGTCTTGATTCTGGTGTCTTTCAGGACTGGTGGTCAAACTTGTTTACTTTCAGTGTTTCTCCTTTTCCGTTGAAGCTGTCCAGTGTGTGAGGATTTCAATGACCTCCTTGTGTATTCTGACCTGGTAGTTGTTGGCATGGTCCAGAATTTCAGTGTTTTCAAATAGCATTCTGTGCCTCGGTTGGCTTATAATGTGTTCTGCTACTGCTACTTTTCTGGCTGGTCCAATCTGCAGTGTCTCTTGTGTTTCTTGATTTGTGTTTGGATGCTGCGTTTGGTGGTCCCTAGGTAGTCTTGTCCACAGCTGCACAGTATGTGGTAAACTCCTGCGGCCGGGAGAGGGTCTCTCCTATCTTTCACTTCCAGAAAGTGGCCACATAGCCTGACAAACCCACAGAAAACTGTGGATGTCAGCCATGAAAGCCTTCAACTTCACAATATCATGACACTTTTGTACTTATCTACAGTGTTGCCATATTTGGAATAAATTATATAATTCTGGTTGTCCCATTTCTTCAAAAATGATGGCCAAGTGTGCCTTTACACTCATGGGGTTATGTGATGATTATGTATTAGTGAATTACAACACTGTGAATTACTCTGTGAAACTGAGTATGCAAAAAAAGTGAAATACATATTATGATGCTCACTGCATGCCTACAAATACAATGCACAATGCATAAAGTACATCTGAGTGTGCCGTGCACAACGGCATCAGTTGTGCAATGGCACCACCTGTTCAAATCTTCTTCCGCAGCTTTCAGCTGAATATAGATGTTAACCCCATTTAAATGCTTTCTCGCTCCATCTTGCTAGAAGGGTGTCATCCAATGGAATAGATCCATCACAAATTTTAAAAGAAATCATTTTTTATGCTATTAATTAATTTAAATACTTTTCACACTATAGCTGAACAAGCAAGTCATCTATTGTATCCTGTAACGTTTTGAAAATTCATCCAAATTTTCAACGTAAATCCAAGATTTTCTTCAAAATGTAATACAATTCTAGATAACTAGACTGGTACAAAACAATATTGTAACAAAGCACTGTGTTTTATTTTTCAAAGAAAAACCAAACAATGAAGCGAATAGAGCTACCCATACTCTGCTTACCATGAAATGTGTGCTCCTGTAGCTATTACATTACCACAAAGAACCACTTGGTGGCAGCCTTTGACTCTAAAATAGGTGAGCAGAAAAAGGAAAAAACCTTCTATAATTGTTTTTTCCTGTTCAGGTCTCTCTGTCTGTTCCTGTCACCCTCGTTTGATTGCTGGTTCTGTAAGCATATCATCAAACAAATTCAGTTTGTTAAAAAATAATTGTCAGCAATTTAACTTATGATCAAATAATATACATTCTGAAAATAGTAATAGAAAGAAAGCAAAGAGGAGAGGGGAAAGCAGGGGAAAAGGAGGGGGTTTATCACACGGGAGGAATTTCTCTTAATTTTGAATGAAAAGAAAGTGGGGACAGAACACATTCATGTGAATTCGCTAGTTCAGTGAATTTACGTGAATTTGTATTGTGTTCAAACTGACTTCCCATTGCCCGAAAATAGCATACCATTGCCTGAATTTGCTTGTGGTAGTCTATCACGCAATATCATGAAACCTCATGATTGCGTTCGGACTGACTTCCCATTGCCCAAAATTGCGTGTGGTAGTCTATCACGCAATAACATGAAACCCCATGATTGTGTTCAGATTGCCATTGGATTATACTTCCAATTTTCCTTGTCTGATAAACTCCAAGGAAAGTACATTTTCTGATATGATAACTGATACACAATAGGGCTCCAATGCCATACTGACAGTAATTGGGAGGGAGATCCAACTAAATAATCCTACTAAAATTACTAAAAACTATAAACACTAATTATTACATTGGTAGATTTGTTATTGCTCAAAAATCCATAAACGATTTATCAAAAAGTCCTCAGTTTGCTTATTCTTTAGAGCCCACGTTAATTTGGATATATGGGCTAACTCAGCGACCTTGACAATCCGTTCTCCTATCATGCTTTCCCAAGTTTGAGCAAATAATATTCTTAATGCTGTTGTCATATACTGAAGAAACAATCCTTATTCAGTTTCCAAGTCTTTATTGATAATACCCAACAAAAATATTACTGTAACATTACCTTTAACAATACTTTGAATTAACATAGAAACATTAGACCAAAATCATTCGGTCAAAAAACAATATTGGCTGTTATTATTCAGACTTCCTGTTAAAAGTTATCTTATAAAACTGATGTCAAGAGTTTTCAGTAGCGACTTCTTAACATTCAGGCCAAGCTAGGGAATGCTTTAGTAAGGCTTTAACCCAAATCCGGAGATGAGGAGGCCATATGGATGCTGATATGCAGTTGACAGACAAACTGATGATGGATTTGTTGTTGTGTGCCTTCAAATAATTTCTGGTTTATGGTAACTCTAATGCAAACCTATCACAATTTTCTTTTGGCAAGATTGGTTCAGAGGGACATTGCCTTTGCCTTCCTCTGAGGCTGAAAAAGTGTGACCAGCCCAAGGTTACCCAGTGGTTTTCCATGGCTGAGTTGGGATTTGAACTCTGGGCTCCAGAACTGTAGCACAACAGTCAAACCACTCTCATGCTGGCTCCTGATGATGGATAAGAATGCATATTGTTTTAATGTGTTAGAGATGGTCAACAAAGGGCCCAAACAGACAGGCCAAAATAAAGCTGTTTTGAGTCACTTTGGAGGTATGCTGTTTAAATGATGCATGTGTCTTAAGAGACTGGAAGCTGCGCCAAAGCCATGCTCCAGTCCTAAGGACCAGAGTGCAGCTTTGGCGCAGCCTCTGGTCTCTTAGGATGCGTTTGTCATTTAAACAGCATACCTCTAAAGTGGCCCGAAGCAGCTTTATTTTGGTCTGCCTGTTCGGGCTCAAAAGTTCATTGTTTAAACTTTCCCATATTTGGATAACAAAAACTGTATTTTTAAAAAAAGGATATTTTCAAGATAATCAAGGATATTTACTAAAGGTTAATAAAGCTTTCATTTTAAACTGGAACATCAAAAAGGCAGTAATACAGAATTACAGTATTTCTCTGAAGTCTGTAACCAGAATTTCAAACAAAGAAATGGAGAGGAATTAGAATGTACCGATGCTTTCTAATGAATGTGTAAATGTAAAATAAGATATAAATGCATATGTAAACATATATATTATCCATAAAGAATTATGTCTATGTGGAAAGACAGATTGCAAACTGGAATCTTTGAAATAAAATAGCTAGGCAGGATTAATGAGAACTACTTCCAAAACAGAAGCAAACAGCAGGACTTGAATTCAACACCCTGCTCTGGAAGAGAGCATCTCTCTGCAGGCAGCTTAGAATTATATTGCTTTTCATAGTGTTATGATGCTTGTAAATGTTAAAAAATTTGGACATCCCAGGTCCAAAACACACTGCAGAAATAATCCAGTTCGAGACCACTTTAACTACCCTAGCTCAATGCAAGGAAATTCTGGGAACTGTAGTTTTGTGAGACAATTAGCCCTCTTGGCCAGAGAGCTCTGGTGGCACTGAACCAGGGCAGTTAAAGAGGTCTCAAACTGGATTATTCCTGCAGTTTGTTTTGAACTCTAGAAATACAATGACAATATCATCACAGTGAAATATACAGGAAGCTTTCATAAATATGATCTGAATCTCAGTATGTTTTTCTTACAGTGATGGGCTGTCTTGCAATATCCTCCAGGCTTTCCTTACTGTAGCATATTTTTGATGTTGCAGAAGACAAGATAGGAGGCAAAATCTCAAAAGCGAGACTAACAACAACTTCCAATAAGGCATTTACGGTCGTGGCCCCCAAATTGTGGAACAATCTACCGGAAGAGATCCGTCTTATTGCCACCTTGGAAGCTTTCAAGAGGGCACTTAAGACGGATCTCTTCCGGCGGGCCTACCCACCTGACCTATTATGATGACCCTGAAAGAACCCCATCCGACTATGACAAGATGGAAAATAGACAACAAGCTAGCTTTTAGCAATAGTAGTGATATTGCAATATTGTGATTTTATTGAATATTGTATTGTATATGTTTTTATGCTGTGATCCCGCCTCAATCCGCAGGGAGAGGTGGGAAAAGATTATTATTATTATTATTATTATTATTATTATTATTATTATTATTAAAATCTGCAGCTACTATTAAGTCCCAGGGCTTGCCGTGGGTGAAAGCTTAACTCTGCATATGGCAGGGCAGGCTGTATATTATTTCCATCACAGATTTTAAGTTATGTTAAATTCTAATCTCTCTCTGCTGCCTGATATTGTAAACATTTAAAAAAATTACTTGGACAAATTATCCAGGTGAAACCCATTTTTATTATATTCATATCACAGGAGGCAGGGCTGTGACTGAAGGAATGTCTGTAATGCCTGCCCAGCACAATAGCTCAGAATTGTTGTACCCATTTTGTTCTTGGAAGTTAGAGTGCTGTATGGCAAATTTATAGCATAGTCCAGTATTGTTATTCAGTTCCCTTCTGTATTGACTTTTTGTAGGGGCCATGCAAGAGTAAAACTACCATTGCATTTGCCTTACGCAAGGGAACTTGATACCAATACTGGGCTACACAGTAAATTTGTGTTGTATGCAGAGCACTTGACATTCCCTCCTATTTCATTTCGTTTTAAGAGTCTGTTCATGCAGGCTTCACAATTTCAACATCTAGTCAGCTTTCCCTGTCATCTCTCATCTTTCAGGTTATTTGTAACATTTTACCTAAATCTGAACATTTTTGTGACTTCAGAGTCAGACTTGCAAACTTGTGTATTCTTGAATAATATAACAAACTTGCTTGATTTTTGAACATATATTTTAATGTGTGGCCATCTTTTTAATGTGTGGCCATAAAAAAATATCTGGCCAGAACAGGTTTGCCTAGGGGTAGACAGCAGGATGAGACAGAGTAAGCTTACCTCCCCTATTAATTTACTAATTAGACCTAAGAGAACATGGGATAAATTCAGGATAGGTGGTGCAAATAAGAAGATACATTCCAGATGATTGATCTAACCACTGAGAAACAAGAGAGAAGAAAATCAAGCATAAATACTTAAGTGCTGGATACCAGACCTTCCAGAAATGTAGACTCTGACATTACTGGTACTTTTTTTTCCTACGTGAAATGTGCAGTTGCAAAATAACATTTGTGAGATTCAAAATTCAAGCAATGCCAAGCTCTGTTATGTTAGCTGATGTAAAAAGTGTCTGTTGACAATGTGAAAAACACTGGTATCAATAGGGTTGGTGTCACACAATGCAGTAACTCATAGTACCCCCCCAGTCCACCAAATAAAGCCCTGCCTCCCGGAATGACAAGTGTGTGTGTGTGTGTGTGTGTGTGTGTGTGTGTGTGTGTGTAAAAGGAGTTGCCATCAGATTACTACACCCTCCCTACAAGCTCCTGAAGAGGTTTGGCTGCTCTTCCCGCCCCCCACTCCTCCTTCTTTCTGCACCTCACTTGGACAACCTTTTGCTCAGGGACCAAGTGCATGTGCTTTAGAACGTTCCAAAAGTAATTTAGCATAGAGTTTTAGCCTTGTAGGTATATTGACACACTACATGAAAGCTGGGCTTACGAAAAATACTTTTATGGTTATAACTTAACAAAAGATTCATAGACAGTCATGTCAGTGCCACCCTCTATGACAGTGTCACCCTGTGTCAACTGCACCCCTGACATCCCTCTAGTGATGCCATTGGGGAAAAGTAAAATAAACAGCTTCTCTAGAACCCTCAGCATTTATCAAGGGTAGCCATTTCTCATCCTGTTACCACGGATATTCACTGCAGAACATGACCCGCCCCCATGTCTACTACTCTTTATAGCAGAGATGAGCAAAGTGCAGCCCTGGGCCTGCATGCTCCTCCCTCAACCTCCCTCCAGACTCCTTGGATTGCCTTTTTCTGTCCAAACTCTAGGGTGAATTGCCTCCCCTGAATGCCTCCAATTATGTCACCTCACATTTTGATTCAGTTTCAGCCCTCAATTTAACATTTAGCTCAGCCATCTACCCATTTTTCAAAACTAGGAGTAAATTTCTGGCCAGTTCTAGCTTTGTTTATTGTTTTACAATTTGGCTCCCCCCCACTCCCCAAGAGTCCCTGGAAAATCTCCCCCTCTTTACCAAACATTCCCCTGTGTTTTCAGGTATACAGAAATAGAACAAAAGACATTTTCAATACTGTGACAAGGGCAGTGATGCCAGAGAATGCCGTGTTTTTTTGTTGATTTTCTGTTTGCATTAAAGCCATTCAAGTGACAGCATTAATTTCATGACCTCTTACTTCAGACAGGACAAGCTGAGAAAGGTGAAGCGGCTGGAAACAGTAGAGGAACATAGGGGAAAAATCGTACCATATGTACAGGATGTTTTATGGGAAAAGAGCACAAGATGATGTTCGTGAATAATTGAGTTCACACATTTTAATTGAATTGAACTGGTCATTCAGTCTGAGTAACTGATTATCATTGCACCCTTAGCAGCACTTTAATGGAGTGAGAGAAAATTTACCAGGAAAAGAGAGGTCAGTAGTGGGTGCTCACAGCAAGAATCCCCAGTCCAAAATCCCTTCTTTTGCAGAGAAGAAAGCCAACCGGACCAGTAAAAGGTGTTCAGGTGCTGTCCAAGTGACCAATGTCCAACATGTGCAGGCAGAACATGAGATTATGGAAGATGAAGATAACACGCTGTCACCATCTCCTCCAGTCTTTGCAGGGACTTTTTCAGATTGTCAAGGAAAGGGATATGTGTCATTGCTCAATAACTGTTAAGAAGGTCAGACCCAAAGAGGAGTAGCTTCTTTTAAGGACCCAAATTTTGAGTGGGACCCCTTTGGTGGTTTCCTTTCCTTACTACATGGCCCTGGCTGGTCATCTCCCTCCTATGGGATGTTATTAGCTAAAGAAGGTAAGGATCAAACAAACCAGTGGGAACCTGCACCCTTCCCAGGAGAGATTTTTCTAAGTACCATTAGCAGGCTAGGCATCAGTGCAAAGTGCAATGACCAATTTCCCATAAATCTAAAATGAAAACTTCAAAAGTGCAAAAAAAAACAAAAGCAAAAATAAAAAACAAACTCAAAACCACACAAAACCAAAGTCAGATTTTTCAGTTATACGTAGCTGGATTAGAGACGGATGTAGCTATAGTTTTGCCTGGCCAGGTTACTGTGGTTACCTTTCAGTTTCATGGCCTGGACACATTACAGCCTGGTGTAAATAGTGAAAAACACAATGCACATGTTAAAATAATCTTAGAAGAGTTTATTCTTTGAAACACAATCAGACTAACTTAAGAAATAACCAACAGAAAAGTGCAGAATTTGTTCCATTACAAAACAACCCTCCTCCCTGACTAACCATATTAGATGGTAAATGGAGTAACCACTTAGAGTATTACAAGGTACATTCCTGTAGAGTATTTGAAGCCTCATATGGTAGTTGAAAATAATTTCCAGTCTGTGAGAGGAGTGAAGTCAAGCGTCAAGAGGATAGTGTTGGTCATTGTACTCCAATACCAACAACAGCCAGTTTATTGAGGAATGAATAAGGATTTGGGGATGTGCATCTCGGATCATACACTCCACATTTCCAAAACAGGGGTTTATATACAACACAGAGAAAACATCATTTTATTCTGGTTAAAGACAATGTCAAGAGTATTTCTCTCATGCCAGTACTAGCTAACATATGTATAAATCCGGAGCTATAAAATATGTATTGGACTGTCCCTTATCAGTTGCCCACCCCTCAAAAATAGAGTAACATCTGGTCCAGTGCTCCATTTGGGCTCAAGACACAGCCAAGCATTTGGGAAGTGGGCCTAGATTTATTGTGAGTTACGCACACACTGGTTCCTTATTTACTTCTACTCACATTGAGTTATTACTAGTATGGAGGCATGTATGACAGTGTCTTGAATCCAAACAAATTATTGGGCCCAACAGTGATTATGAAGAGTGAACGAAAAAGTTTTAATGCTGATACTAAAAAGGTAATTTACAAGGTAAACTTTAGAACATCCTGATTATTGTGCTAACAAGAAAAGGTACAATTAGAGATAGCAAAGTTTACATGTTGGAAAAGTCCATTTAAAGTGGGGCGTTAAGTTCCATAGAAACCTGTACTACCCCCAATCTTTCTGTTTTCCTCTGCAGCCCCTATCAAAATGGTGACACAAAGAGAAATCACTTCCGTTGACATTTTGATAGTCCTCTGTAGATAAGGACTTCAGAAGAAAACAGTGGACTTATTATATGGAGGGGGATGCAGGATGCACTTGTTAGTACATGCTGCATACCCTACATTTGGGGCCTCCATGTTTTCACGTTTCATATCTAGAACCAGCATGTTCTTATAGGTCTTGATGACCTTTGGAACACCAGGTGGATTTCCCATGAGAAAGGAATGCAGACCTGTGGACATGTGTACAACCCAGGGTAAAAGGGTATATGGATTGATCCTTCCTCCTCCAGGCCTTTTCTGCATTTCCTCTTGCATCGCGAGACAAAGGTGAAGCCAGTCTACCCCTTGTTGTGTTCCCAGCCAACTTCCCTATCCTCTCACCCTGGGATTGTCTTCATCTAATCACTGTTTTTGTCACCCTAACATTAAAGCCACCAACCAGTCTAGAATCCTATTGTTGATTTTTGGGAAAGCCAACAGATGTTTGTTTCATTGCTAGAGATCATCAAGCACACCCCCAGAGACTAGTTATCAAGTATAAATATCAGCCCCAAATCTAGCCCTGCATGTGTACAGAGAGGTTCTTCCACCCACTGAGTCTCCCTCAGATCTTCCTAAATTTGAGCCACTCCCATTTTCCATGGTCTGCTCTTCAGACAGGCAATTATCGCCGTTCTCTGAAACCCTAAACCTCCTCTATCCAATCTCCATATTTCCATTTTGGTTAGCCCTGAATGCTGTGTCTGTTTGAATTACTATCATGTGTTTGATTGCACTCTTAATTAATTCTTCTTAATTCATCTGAACTTGGAGTCCTCCTCAGTGAGTACTGGTATACACAAGTGGCAAAGGTCCTAAAGTTACCCAGCCTCTTAAAAGATTAAGCTAATTCTCCTAGCATTTCAAAATAAGATGATGTACTAGGTGTGGACCTGCTAGTGCTCCCACCTTTCTCTGGGTATCATAGTGGTGTGAGGAGGGGGGAATAGTTCTTTACCCAGCCTACTTCAATTTTTTTTAAAGTGATATTCATTTCACACTCCCAGTTGTTATTGGAATGGCCTAAAAGTAACAGTGATTGTTCTTTTATAGGAATTACAGCACTTGAAATCTTTAAAATGTATTCCATGCAAATTTAGACCCAAAACAGCAATTCCAGCCCCCAAGTTGGTATGCCAATCAGTTCTAACCTGCATAGAAACAACCAAGATGTCCACATAAATACAGTGGACCATTGCCTTACTCCGGAACCTCCCCCCGCGTAAGGCGAATTCCGCCTATGCTCGAGCCCATTCATCTGAATGGGGCTCGTGTGCACGGCAGTGTGGTGTTGCGGCAGTGCGCGCATGCCATGGGCATGTGCCCCAATTATCAGAATGGGACGCGCCACCTCTTGCGCCTCACACGCTCTCCGTGGCTTGAGTGCGTGTGCTCAAAGCCACGTATAACGTGGGCACATTGTAGCTAGTTTGTTGGTCAAAATTAGTTCACAATGTGCATACTGAATAAATAAATAAACAAAAATCCAACACATGTGTTTGAGTACCCAACCACTTTGAGTACTTTGCAGTATGCAACTAATTGATGGATTAGCCTCACACCTTGCTACTGTCTTCATTTTGGTTCCATTAGATAACACAGTAAGACTAGCGACTCTGTGATGTAGATGTTTATCACACTATACTCTTAAAGTGCTACTATTCCACTTTGACTCCTCTAGCTGCCTCCTGTTGCATTCTGGGATTGGCAGTTTTAAGGAGGGATATTTAGAATTCTCAGGCAGCTTCTCTGAATGCTTCTCTTTTAATATTAAAGATACTCTATATTAGAATAGAAGTAATAAACTTCAATGCTGCTGCTTCTTCTTCTTCTTCTTCTTCTTCTTTTGAAAATTTCAGTCCTTCTCTGAATGCTTGCTGTGCTTGTGTTTGTGTCTGGCAAATATGACAGCTTATTAAAATGGCAGCCTATTCATTATTAATCCCTGAGCTGTGATCAACAAAAAACAAAAAAAGGTCACAACTTGCACTCAACTGCAGCCAAGTGCAAACCTGGCTCCCTGTCGTATCTGGTCACATCATCAGCAAGTACCGCTAGACACCCCTATGGCCAAACAATAACGTGAGGTTGCAGCAAAATGAATTATCCTTGCTTCATTATGTGGCTGGCATGACAGGTTGGATACCCTGAACGGTGGTGCAGCTGCCCTCCTTGTACCACTGTGGCAGGTGAACCATCGCATGCCGGTCCACATGCTGACTCAGTCCTCTCCCTTTAACAAAGCACTATATTCCTTGCAGCTGCATGTTCTTTAGATGCAGGTCGTGGTGACACTTTCTGTTCTATCTGTAGTGAGAAGGGGACCTGATTCCCCCTCCCATTCCTTCGTCTCCTCATGACTAATTCAATTCCCCTTTCTCCAAAAGCAAGGTTCTTCCAGTTCCAGGAAGCAAACACTCTGCAGTGAATGCTGAAGGGTGGCCTTTGTTTCCACCCTCTGCTTCACAGTCCATGTCATTTCCCCTGCCAGCCTGTCAGCCTCTCTCTGGCATCTTCACCTAAAGCTGCCGAGTGGTTTCATCCCCTCCTGCTGACATAATGGGATCAGCCTGCTGGCACCACTAGCTCCCAGGGGATGCTGTCGCTTAGCAACTGCCCTTACCCAGAAGGAAAAGGCTGAGAATGCATCTTGCCTATCCGACTTTTTTTTTTTTTTTTTTTTTGCACTGTGCCAGTGGATCACAGTTGCAGTCTGTGTAAAGGGAAAGGATCCGGTTGTGCAGCATACATAGGTTCCTCCCCTTTTGATCTCCATCATGAGAGAAGAGGATATTCAGATTGGTTTTTATTATGCATCATTAACAGAAATATGTAGCTCTGTTGTTTGGCAAAATTCTCCTTCTCCTCTCCCCCAGCGAATTAGCAAGCAAACATGCCACAAGGAAGGCAGGGTATCAGCAGAGAGTGAAAAGTATTTGAACCACTTAAAATGTATCAAATTAATCAATCACACATCACTGGTTATGCTGTGACCTGGTTTCATGATTGGTGATTTCCACAGAAAAAGCTATTGGTGGAGGGATAAGGCCATTGCCTCTACATACGAATCCCACCCACCCCCCCACCCCCCCGAATTTTCCTTGAGTCTCCAAATTAAAATTAAAACTTCTGTTGGAATACCATTTAGGCATCCAAAGTAAACGGGCACATGGAGTTACCAAAGGAATACTAACACAGTAAAATGTGAACAATTTGCAACGCTAGAAATTTGCAAATGAAGGCAATTTCCATGGGGTGCAGAATACATATATTTGGGAGAGGACAATGCTCTTATTTTGCCATTGCTATAGGCCTTGCCTTTAAGTTGCTGCAGACACGTTATATAATGTGCATTTTACCCCCAGTATTCAACATTATTCAGCATCCCTGAACTTTTATTTTCTTTCCTCAAATGCACTGGACAATTTATATTAATCAATCATCATTGGAAGAGGGCAGTACCACCTTGAGGCTCACTTTTCCTCCTTTTCTCCTTTAAAGGAATTTTGAATGCTCTCACCCACCTGTTCCATGGGATAGAGAAGGATTTCTCTGAATCTCAGGGGCCATTCAGACTGCCTTTTACCCCGGTTCAGAAACTGGATTAAAAGCGGGAAGTTCGTACTGGCCTTGATTCTTTAACACCTGAATTCAAGGTTTGCACACCCGTTGAGGGGCAAATGCCCCTTGGCACGGGTCTTTTGAAAGCAGAGTTTTACCTGTATCTTTTGAGAAAACCCAGGTCCCGGCAAATATGAACTTTGGTCATGTTCGGGTCAAGTTCAGGGGAGGGATTAGGTCAGAGGGTGGAACATGCCTCCTTTCTTGCAGGCATCTATCTATCTATCTATCTATCTATCTATCTATCTATCTATCTATCTATCTATCTATCTATTTTGTGGTAATTTTTACTTTTGACAGACTATGCAAATAGTTCTACAGGTTGATAATATTGATAGAACATTGTGTGCTTGTGCTACATTTCCCTTTTGTTTGCTTGCTGCCGGCATGGCACTTCACTTTGCAAGAGGCTTTTTAAAAATTATTTTTTGTGTGTAATATGCGAATGCTACAATGCGATTGTTACAAATGTTTCTCTTTCAATTTGACAAAATGATACAGAATGCTTTTGCTACATATGTGTATTGTAAGGCATTCTGGGGTGGCAATCTGAGGGAAAGCAAAGGATGCAGAGATGGCATTCTGAGGTGAGGGATTGTTGTTGTTGTTGTTGTTGTTGTATGTGTATGTGTATGTGAGGCATTCTGGGGTCGCAAGGAGGTAAAGCAAAGCAAGAGGATGCAGAGATGGAATTCTGAGGTGAGGAATTATTATTATTATTATTATTATTATTATTATTATTATTATTATTTGTGTATGTGAGGCATTGTGGGGTCGCAAGGAGGGAAAGCAAAACAAGAGGATGCAGAGATGGCATTTTGAGGTGAAGATAGATGGCATTTGGGGGTGGAAAATGGAGGCTGATCAAGGAGATCCAAAGACGAGGGAAGGATAGATGGCATTTTGGGATGGCAATCGCAGGGAAAGCAAAGAAAGAGGATGCAGAGGTGGCATTCAAGTGACCTCCCCTGCAAGCGAAATTTGTTGTTGTTATTATTATTATTGTGACAGATTATGCGAATGCTTTGAGCTGGAAGGGAAGGGAAGAGGTTCCTTGGGGAAGTCACACTCTCTCAGCCTCAGGGGAAAGGCAATGGCAAATCTCCTCAGAACCAATCTTGCCAAGAAAACCCCAGGATGGAGTCGTTTTAGGTTTGGCATCATCTGTAATGACCCAAATACACACAAAACACACACACACACACACCTGGAGGTTTTTAAATTTGACAAGTTGACAGAATATGCACATACTGCTTCCAGTTTTTTTTTTAAAAGGAGGGGGGAAAGCACCCATTCCGTTGGCCAATGGCTGTAGGATACACCACCTTTGACGAAAGCGGAAGTGAATTTGATTGACAGCAAAGGAGGCTTCATTTTAAACCAGTACCACAAATGTGAACTTCAGAGGGGTAAATGGCCCTGATCAAGGTAAACGATAGTGGGCACTTGTTTCTGAGCAGATTTGAGAGGGGGGGGGGACCCAGATCTGCCCAGTTCTATCCAGGGCAAATGGGTGAGGGGGAATGGGGCCTGAGAGTCTTTGTGAAAGTTTGGTACCACCCAATCATCACTGCAATACAATGCTTACCTTGCCTCATAAACCTGGACATTTGCAAGACATGCAATGCATTTTAGAAAAATGAGTATGCATACTAAAGGGAGACTGGTTAAAATTCATAAAACTGAAGAATGAGAAGAAATATGTTTTAGTCCAATGCTTCCCAAACTTTGGTCCTGCAGATGTTGAAGGATTAAAGTTTGGGAATCACTTCTCTAGTCAATGTGGGAAGGGGTACAAAAAGAAATGTATTAGGGGAAATATGTGTAGAAAGGCGGGCAAGTCTTGCAACCTGATATAAACGAAGAAATACTTTAATTATTCTATCCCCACCTTTGGGGCAGCTTGGAGCCACCCCATTTAGACTGAACTGAGGCCATGGCAAACAGCCCTAATCCAGCCAGCTTCTGTCCCAACTAGGAGCAGAAAAGATCCACTTCTATTTAGGGTGGGAAAAAGCTTCCCTTTTGCCTCTGGAGCTGGCTTTTCACCAGCTCCAGGGTGTGTGGCATCTAAATACCATGCCCCCAAGAAAGTGAGAAGCCAGCTTTACTGGGCCATCTGTTTTGGCCCTTTGTTGGGCTCTGCTGAAGTGCTTTTCCCCAATGAAGTGGGTCATATGGTTCTCAAAATACTTCTGTTCTTAATCCCACTCTCTCTTCCATCCTCCATCCCATTCTAGGATGAATATCTGAAAACATTGCCATTTTTTTTTTATCAAGCCACAACATCTGGCATTGACCCCTTAAAACAGGAAAGGATGGTGCAATGGAAATCTCATTTGACACTGTACTAATAGTGGCACTTGATGTGGCATGAAGGTGAACAGTTTTATGGCAATTTTGTCACAACAGACTTCCAAGGGTTCCATCTTGGTTAGATATCAAGAGTTCCTAAACCCTTTATAATAGCTCTTCTGGACAGCTACCCGAGGATGTAATGGATGTAGCAAAGTACACCTTCTTTGTCACCTCACCACCACACAAGAGGTATGACTATGCACTCTTACACATAACTACTCAGCATCACATCAGATCCTATGCCATTTGTGCTCTAGGCGTTATACAGCCAGTTTCATTACTTCCTTGAAAAACCAGAAGGCCATCCAAGTATCATATGGGCACTACAATTCAAAAATGATATTGACAAGCTGGAGAGTATCTAGAGAAAGGCAACTAAAATGGTGAAAAGTCTGGAAATCATATCCTCTGAGGAGCTGCTTAGAGAGCTGGATATTGAGAAGGTTAAGGGATGATATGACAGCCATGTTTAAATATTTGAAGAGATAGAGCAAGCTTGGTTTTTGCTGCTTCAGAGACTGAGGACTTTTTCACACAAGAGGCAAGCCTTATTAAATCATGATTAAATCATGCTAATAGTGTGATCAGGAGGAAGATTATCACACCCCTCCATGCTTCTCCGGTTTGTGTCCCATGCATAAACAATAATGGACATGTCATTGTGTAATAATGGAAACTCCCATTATTACCCAATGATGCATTCATTACTGTTTATGCACAGGACACAAACAGGAGGAGTGTGCGGGGGTGTGATAACCTTCCCCCGATCATGCTATTAGCACAACTTAATCACGATTTAATGATGCTTGCCTCCTCTGTAAAACACAGAACAATGAGATTCCACCTAAGCTTTAGGAAGAACATTTTGATGTCGTACGAAAATGGAATCTCCTACCTTTGTGTGTATGATGGAGTCTCCTTTAGAGGTTTTTAAAGAGAGGCTTGATGGCCATCTGTTAAGAGTGCTTTGATTGTGTATTCCTGCATGGCAGGGAATTAGACCAGATGGCCTGTGTGGTCTCTTCCAATTCTATGATTCTCAGAGCATTCAGGAATCCATTGAATCCTGCCAACCCCTGTGGGTAGGCCACTTTAACAAAGAGGCACTGTCAGTGTAAGATCAAACTTCACCAGATAGCCATTTGAAAGTAGTGAGGTGGTAGTTTCTACCAACACAACATCCTGTCTAGCCAGAGAAAGTTCTAGTCCATGGACATTCCCCCTTTGGCCTGCAGCTTCTTCAGTTGTTATTTTCCTACAAGAGTATTCAAATGTCCCAGGATAACTGTTAAATAACTCCGGAAAGAGCAAAACTATGTACTTTGCAGGCTCTTTGTAAGTTGTAGAACTCAACTGTACATTTTCAGGCTGTGCACTTTTTATGCTTTGTGTGAAAAGGTTCAAATTGGTAAGAATTGTACCTGATCCAACCTCTTAAGAGAATGTAGCACCCAAGAACCTTTCCAGACTGGAATTGAGGCTGAGCCCCCCCCCCCCAGCTCCCACTCCTAATCAATAACATCCTGCTTATTTTCAGAAACTCAGTTGAGCCTATGTCCTGCTTTATGCAGAAAGCCAATGCCCTGTTGGTATTCCTCATGGCCATGAAATTCTAACACAGCTCAAATTCTTGTTTTTTCTGGATTTCACCCAGTGTTTAGGCACATCACTCAGTGCTTGCTTGGATCCTTATTTCGCCTGGATTACATGCATTCATTATAAAAGCCAGTGGAATTATAGAGCAAAATGTACAGCTACTCTGTACAAATGTGCTCTGCTTTTGAGCCTGTGTATGCCAATGAGAGAAGTCTCACACTTAACAGAGATATTGCATTAGTCAAGAGCCCCTGCTTCTCAAGAGGCCTTGCAGTTTCCTGTATCAATTTTTCAAGTCTGCAGGAAAGATGACCATTTCAAGGACTGTCCGGTTGAAGTCTGTTTTTCATAGAAACTAACAGAGGGCTGAAAGTTCAGCTGCAGTTGCCCCTATGGCTGCTACAAAGCAAAACATGATAGAACTGAGGAAAGGTAGAAACTGCAGCATCAGCTGAATGCAAGGTGCAAAAGAAGGCAGGTGTGGCAACATGAGGTGAGAAGAGAAGAGAAGGAGATGCACATAATTGTTGGAGTGCTTTCATGGCCAGCATCCATAGTTTTTTGTGGGTTTTTCGGGCTATGTGGCCATGTTCTAGAAGAGTTTCTTCCTGACGTTTCACCAGCATCTGTAGCTGGCATCTTCAGAGACAGTGAAAGATTGAATGGGGGATTCAAGGAGCAAGAAAGGTAGGCATACAGTGACTGAAGGTGCATGAGAGAGAGCAATGATCGCTCAGTACAAGGTAAGGAGGGAAGAGAGGGTTGGAGATGCAAAAAGCAAAGGAGGGAAAGATGGCAATGGTGCAAGAAGAGGCAGGAAATAAGATAATTGAAGTCATGGTGTAAAGGAAAGAGGAATTGTGAAGATTCAAAGTGAGACAACAGGTAGGAAGGGAGACAAGTGCAATGGGAAAGTGCAAAGAAGAAGAGAGGTAGGTACAAGGTGAGACAAAGTGCAAGGCAAGTCAATGCTTTGTGTTTCGTGACTTATCTCTGCATTTCCCTCTAGGAATCAGATGGCAGCCTTCTGTAAGAAAACTGATGGCCAATAAGTAAGTAAATAAATTCCGAGTGATCTGATGACAATACAGTAGTATTATAAGTGGCTATGCCTGATAAAAGCCTATTTACCACATCAGGAATGTACATAACTTTTTTATCTTGATCCAGTCTTACCCTTACTAGTATTACTAGTACAAGGCAATGTGTTACAGTGGTTTCATCGAGTATCTATATGAAACCATTGAGGGAGGTCATTAGGTGTATTGGGGTTGGGTGCCATCAGTATGCTGATGACATTCAGCTCTACTTCTCCTTATTATTGAAGTCAGCTGGGGCCATGAAGATGCTCGAACAGTGCCTGGCTACTGTAATGGGCTGGATGACAGCCAATAAACTGAAGCTGAATCCCAATAAGAGATAGCTCTGTGGCTTGGTGGTTCTCAGGTCCAGGAATTGGGTAGGTTACTTGCCCTCAATGGGATTGTGCTTCCCATGAAGGAATTGGTGTGTAATCTGGAGGTCCAGACAGACTCTGCGGCTCATAGTACCTTGGGCCAGCTTCAACTGGCCTGCCAGGTATGGACTTTCCTCAATAGAGATAAATTTAG
Organism: Sceloporus undulatus; assembly: GCF_019175285.1. Lineage (NCBI taxonomy): Eukaryota > Metazoa > Chordata > Lepidosauria > Squamata > Phrynosomatidae > Sceloporus > Sceloporus undulatus. Next base: position 136,930,256 of record NC_056525.1, on the reverse strand, counting down.
CTACCACAAGCAAAGGGATTTTGTAGTACAAAATTCCTGTACATGGTGGTATTCCAGACTAACATGGCTATATCTCAACAAAATTCCTGTACATGGTGGTATTCCAGGCTAACATGGCTATATCTCTTAGCTACAGTAGCTCATGCTCTTGTAACCTCCTGATCAGACTATTGCAATGTACTCTACTTGGGGCTGCCCATGAAGATAACTCAAAAACTGCAGCTAGTTCAAAATACATCAGTTAGATTGCTTGCTCACTAGAACTTCATTCAGAAACCATATAGCACCAATTCCAAAGGAATTGCATTGGCTGCCAATAGGCTTCCAAGTTGAATTCAAGGTGTCGGTGACATTTAATGGCCTAAATGTCTTGGAACCTCAGTACTAAGAGGAAATGTATCTCTCTGTATGCCTACCTGAGAGCGGTCTGTTGAAGGGGCCTACCTCTGTATAATGCAGTGAAAATTGGTTGGATGCAACAGTTCAGCCCATGGGCACTAGATGGGGCCAAAACCCCTTCATTTTTAGATTATCAGGCACTTTCATTCATTGGATGGAATTGGTAGGAAAGGTCTAAAGACTTGAGAAATCAGAGAGGAATACATGAAGTAAAGAAGCACTAGGTGAAGATTCCTG
>NC_056525.1:136916329-136929610 GCF_019175285.1 Sceloporus undulatus | reverse complement strand
TTTGTAGAGAAAAGTCTATGGTGAATGGAACTTTCTCAGTAGAAGATTAAACTGTCTGAATTGTTCTTTCCGATGGGGGGCTCAAGAACTGTGTGAGAAGTGACATGAAACAGCAGAATTTATGGTGACAGTAGATCTTTAACCTCATTCAGTCAAATGCACTTACAAAGGCCTTTGAAGACCATGGAGCCATGTGGGTGACAATGTTCAGAAAGTGCGGCTTGCGTGCAACAACCTACCCTGCCATTCTCCACATGTTCAGATGAATGCTTGAACAGGGCTAATCATCAAATTCACCCACCTTCTCTGTGACCACCCAAATTGCCTAATTGTCCAGTTGCCTTTCTAAAAAAATAAACAAAATCTTTATTTATATTTCCCACCTCTCCCCATGGATCAAGGTGGGAGGACAACAGCTAAAATCAACATTACAGTACATAGATTCACAAACTCACAAGTTCGTGCAATATATTAATTGACGGTCAATTATAAAACAGTATAAAATTTATTATTACAGTCTATGTGCACATCATCCCTAGGAGGTAAGCATTTTCAGGGTTCAATTCATAATAAATCAGGTGGGTACGACCGCCGGAAGAGATCCGTCTTGAGTGCTTTCTTAAAAGCATCTAGAATGTTAACAAGACAGATCTCTTCTGGTAGGCCATTCCAGAGTCTTGGGACAGCAGCAGTAAATGCTTTATCAAAAGTTGATCTTAGTTTGACTTTAGGATGTTCCAATAATTTCTTTTCAGATGTCCTGAGAGTGCGGGGCAGATTGTGTAGGTAGAGGCATTCCCTCAAGTAGCTCAGGCCCGAGCCATTTAGGGCTTCAGAGATCATAACCAACACTTTATATTGGGCCCGGAAGCTAATCAGTGCAGAGATTTTAGTATTGGTGTAATGTGCTCTGATCTAGATGTTCTAGTGAGCAATCTGGCTGCAGTGTTTTGAATCAGCTGGAGGTTCCGGACTTGGCATAAAGGTAGCCCCATGTAGAGCACATTACAGAAATCTAAATGAGAAGTTACCAGCACATGTACCTTTCAATGTCTCCCTTAGGGGCACAGCTGGCATATAATCAATCATAGTTGAACCAAGCACTCCTGGATATCACCTCCGCGCAGGGATGACACTGGTAGAGACAATCCGGAGTACGCCCATACTGTGAACCTCATCCTTCTGGAAAGTGTGACCCCCGTCAAGGACTGGATGAAACGTTTCCTTCTCTGAACTAGGTGACTATCATTAGTTACTTCCGTTTTCTCTGGATTTAGTTTGAGTCTATTTTCTCTCATCCAGCCCATTGCCGACTCAAGACAGGCATTCAGAGGAGAGATACCATCCTTGGTCACTGCTTCAGTCGGAGACATAGAGAAATAAATTTGAGTGTCATCAGCATTCTGTCTGTTTTCTTCCTTCCACTTTAATAAAGAAACATTTGGTATTAATCTTTATATTTTAATAGTATTGCACACTACCTAGGATTAATAAAACTGGGGAAATGGAAAACAGAATGGGGATGAATCCATGAAGAAGGAAGCTTCCACAACAAAACTGTCATTTCCCATGCGCACTCCCTCTCATCCCAAGTATCTCTGTAGAATCATGGGGGATCCTGAAAAGAATGGATTGTTTCATGGAGGGATGCAGTGGGCAGTAGGAATTGTCTCAAATTACATGAACACAGTGTGTATGCGGTACTTCTGCTTCGGTTTGGGGTGGTTCTCCTCATCTGACCATTCCAGCAACATACTCCACGCTGTTAATTAACATGGCAATTTCTCCTCTGGGGAGGCTTTTCAGAACAGAAAAGAAAAGCTGTTTATATTTTGTTTTTGACAAACTGATACCACACCAGTATATGGATCAGTTTCTAGAATAGACATATAAATGGGGAATTGTATTTCATCAGGATTTGAATCTATATTGAGTTTGGACTCAAGTGGTCATCTCCAGGTTTTGGAACCTGCAGATTTAGCAGTGTGACTCTCAGTTTATTTGTGTCTATGGGACTGGATAGATTGACAGAAAGGGGTGGTGAGATGGAGGAGAGCAGTGGAGGACTTAAAAGCCGAATCCAAATGCCTCCCGGGACACCTGGCAGCACCGGCCCTGAGGAGGAGGCAGAGGAGAGTGGCGGAGCACTTACAAATGCCGGCTCCAAACGCCTCCTGGAGGACCTCGTGTCATCCTTCATCGGGGACTAGGAGAAGGCAGGGGATGATTGGATAGGTCACTGGGGCCAGGATTGGGAGGCAGGGGCAGTCAGAGGATGATGGAATAGGTCGTTGGGGCCAGGATCGAGAAACAGGGGCAGTCAGAGGATGATGGAATAAGTCGCTGGGGCCAGGATCGGGAGGCAGGGGCAGTCAGAGGATGATGGGATAGGTTGTGGGGCCAGGATCGGGAGGCAGGGGCAGTCAGAGGATGATGGGATAGGTCGCTGGGGCCAAGATCGGGAGGCAGGGGCAGTCAGAGGATGATGGGATAGGTCACTGGGGCCAAGTTCTGGAGGCAGGGGAAGGCAGGGGATGATGGGATAAGTTGCTGGGGCCAGGATTGAGAGGCAGGGGAAGGCAGGGGATGATGGGAATGATGGGATGGGTTGCAGGGTGGCGGAGGGGGTGAGATGGCATGAAGGATGAGGAGGGGGATGATGGAGCAGGATGCAGGGGACCAAGGAGGGTGACATCAGAGTGCTTTTCCACACCAGACCAATTCGCAGTGCAATTGAAGTGAGCTTCAATGCGAATTCTGTGAAGGCCCTTTTTTCCAGTTTTACCAAAATGAGGGGTCATTTGGGAAACACTACTGAAGCGCCTCACAAGGCACTCCCACAGAAATCAATGGCATCTGATAACACAGTCACTTTAAGACGTGAAACCGCATTGTTGGAAGTGCAGTCACCTCGGAAATGAGCCGGAACTGGGCTGGAAAACCACCGGAAAGCTCCGTGTGATATACTCCTAGGTTGCTGAAATTACTACCCAGCTTGTTGGGGGAAATTAGCTCACACTTGAAAACTGCTTAGTATATTGGTAAGCATTATAGAAATGTACTTGCTATTACTAGGTTGGGTACATGTCACATGTCTGTATCCATTGTTTCAGTTCCTCCTGCTGTACTTTTGAGCTGTCCAACTGCTGACATTTAAGAAGAGGGTGTGATTTTTGTCTTTGTCCTCTTACCACATTTATGATTATCAAACTGCACATTTCTTCTCTCTCTCTCTTTCTTTATTTCTTTTATGGTTATAGTGCTAACATGATAGAGCACTTCAGCACTATTACTATAACTTCAAAAAAAAAAAAAAAAACCTGTGTGGCAGGGAACATGAATACTGGCAGAAAAGTACAGGGGTTAGGTGCTGAGTTCAGGGAGGGGATGGTGGGAGGATGGATGGATGGATGGATGGATGGAAACCTCTCCTACACCACCAATTACCACACCTCAACTGGGAGAACAGTTGTAAAGAAACAAGTAGCTCAGAGGCAAGCACTAAACTCCACTAAATCCTGAAACAGAAAGCTTGGGAATTTACTGGGACTATTGCGCTCTTTGGAGAAGCCCTAAGACAGCATGTCTAGTAGGCAAAAAAAAAAAAAAGTATTAATCAATAGTCAGCAAAGTGCAATAAACAGGCATCAATAAATTGGGTAGGAATTGCAAACAGCAATTTTTAAATTAAGGATTCAAGAGTCTTGAAAATCTCGTGCTGTGCTATGTCCATGCCTTCTAGACAGTCTAGTACTATTAAACATAAATCAGCACAAATAAGGTCTTAAAACCAAAGGAAGGCACAGGTGCACAGAAACCACTGTACTACAACAACTAGGCAACATTGTCTGAACTCTCTGTTACAGTGAGTGAGCAATGAACAGCAATTCCAGGGGGAAGGGCTAATGGAAACAGTTTTAGATGCAAATTGAGTTGTGTGTTTCTCCTACAAAGGGGATGTAAGGATAATGAAGGCAACCCATTTCCTTCATTAAAACATGCAGCCTGTCTTCTCAAATTAGGCCCCTGAGTGATCTGTTTGCTCCCCAAAGCCAACTTTGTTTGCTCCACCTGAATAATTTTGCTTGTCATTCCCTGTCATGGGGCATTTTCCAATGGGATAGATGCAAGCAATATTTTGGCAGTAGGTTAATCATCTGCTAATACAGTGGTCTGAATAAATAGGGAAAATACACACAGTCAAAAGTACAGGTGCAGATGGTTTTTGTAAGTATCCAGGAGGATCGTTGTCTAGATTCTATATGTGGTCTCTTTCACACTACAGAGTTTATAGTAGTCCAATCCCACTTTAACTCCCATGGCTCCATCTTATTGCATCCGGTGCTATGTGGTTGGAAGGGGGGCTCTTTAGGATCCTCTGCCAGAAAGTTCTCAAACTCCCTGGATTTTGTAGGATAGATCTAAGGAAATTAAAGTAATGTTAAAGTGCTATAACCTGGACTTAGTGAACCATGAAACAGATGTGTGACATGGAATAAGGAACCTCTTTCATTCTAAAACCCAAATTCAGTTTCAGACAAAGTCTTGGGGGATGCATCCCAGTGATGGGTGGAAACAAAGGCAATATGCTTACTGCTAGTAGCCATGCTTTAAGGGAGATATTCCATCCTTTTAGAATGGCAAAATCTCATGGAAAACTAGGGAACCGCAAACAGTGGTGCCACAGGAAAGGTGAAACCGAGAGGACCAACAGGAACAATTATTTTATGATACTGGCACTGCTTTATATTTGCTGCTATTCAGCTCATTTATTTTGCCTCCTTCTTTCACCATTGGTCTCCACAATTGTCTTCCATTTCTTGTGATGTAGGTTCTGAAAGATCAGAGAAAGAAAGAAATTCAAGGCCAAAATAAGAAAGATAAGGCACTTCACATTCACAACAGATTCAAAACAACTCACCATTCTTTTCGGTTATATGAAAACATGAGTAACTTAGGAAAGGCCTTCATTCTGAACAAGGCTTACCTTATAAGGTTGTTCCACATCGACTGAAGAGCTTATCTCCAGGCAGATGGCCATATATGTGGTAGGAAGAGCTGCATTTTACCAACAAATATTTTCCCTTTCTGCTTGTAAAGCCAGGATATTACATTATTTAATCCAACAGTACAGAGCAGTGTCCCTCTCTTGCTTGATGCCTGGAACACCATCAGTAGCTGACACAGCTGGGCATTTATTTTATTATTTATTTATTTAAATCTATTTCTTTCTAACAGCTATAAATATTAACATTAAACTAGCTGTGTACTAAAATAAACAAAGATTCGTACATCCATCATCACTTATTAAAATACTTAATGTTGAAATCATTAAGTAGGCACAATCACATGCACAAGTAATTTCTTAACTGGGTCTATGATATTTTGAAACCCCATTGGGACAAAATGAGTGGGTTAAATTTGAAATAGTCTTCTTTCGTTCTAAGGGCTTTATCACACGCAGATTTAAAACTGCAATTCCCATGGGAGGGAAGTGGCACGGGTGACACTGATCACAAAATGCCACTTCCCTTCCGTAGCTGTCCCATTCCCCAGGTATCTCTTTTCATTCACTGGGAAAACCCGTGAATGAGCTGCCAATAGTGCAATGCCCCAAGTGTGGAAAGCCATTCCCAGGGCAGTTATGTTTTTGGCAGCCACTGTCCTCTCCTGCCCCATTTCCCCCCTCCCCCATGCTATTTTTAAAAATCCTCTTTTTTCTTGCAATTGTGGAGCTCTGCAGCCTCAAGGTTTCTTTAAAATGCAGAGCTCCAAAACTGCAAGAGAAAAGTTAAAAATGAAACAACAACAACAACGGCACACGGGGATGATGAGAGGGTGGAATTAAGGGAGAGGATTAGAAGGGAGGGCCATGGGAACAGAAGTCCCCAGTTGCATAAAAGAAAACCATGCTGTAAAAGATGCTATAAAAGCGGTACTTGCCATTTCAATTTTTTTTCTATGATTGCAGCAACAAAGGGGCTGTTGTGATAAAGCCCTAAGACTTTCAAGTTGGTAATACCTCCCTTTTACTGTTAAAAAAAATCAATATACTATTCTCTATTTTTCTATTGAAACCCATTCTTCTTCCTATTCTCCACCTTCTCTATCTTTAACTAATTTCAACACACACACACACTGTTTTATATATCTGGGCTGTGATATACAGTGGACCCTTCTTATACATTGGGTTTTGGTTCCAAGATCCCCCGTGGATAACAAAATCCATGGATGCTCAAGTCCCATTAAATATAATGGCAGAGCAAAATAGTGGCCCTTATAAAAAAAGGAAAATCAATGTTTGATATTTGAAATTTATACTTTTTTTTTGAACATTTTCAAAATGTGTATGCTTGAATCCGTGTATAAAAAATCCGTGTATAAAAAGGGCCAACTGTATATTACTCTTCTTCTTATCTCCCCCATTCTTTGTCTGTAAGTTTAAGAAATATATTATTCTCTATTTCTGGCCCAATATACACTTGCTAATCTCCCTTCCCCTCTTTCTCCTCTCGCTTTTCTCCCCAGATGTTCTCCTCTTTCAGAATCTGTCTCTTCTCCCACATTTTTGGCATATCTGTGGAGATTATCACATGGGGATGGGGATGAGATGGGATGGCACAGGAATGGATCATGCTCCTGTCCTTATCCTGTCCATGACCATGATTATGTGAAAGAAATTCATAGATGTCGCACTGATCTGGTCATTGTCCCATCAGTGAAGTGGAATTGTATTAATGGGTTCTTCCTTTAATATAAAATGACAGAAAATGGTGAGACAATTCCACTTCTCTCACAGGATAATGATAGGATCAGTGTGGTGTAATATGAAAGTCTTTTGCGTGAATGCTGTCATTTGTGCTTCCCGGACAGAACAGTGTCCAGATCGTCACAACGTCATATGAAAGTCCTTCCTGCAATCATGCAGGAAGGATGGGGAAAAGGTGGGACAGGGACATCCTTTTCCCCATCTGATAATCTGTATCACTGTCATTGCTATCCAACTCTGGTGTCTACTTTCCTCCACACATTTCCTCTACCTTTCTTTTTTAAAGTACCTCTTCAAGTTGTGGACACCTTTTTTCCAAGGCCATACAGTGTTCTGGAATGTTTGCCTTTCCCCCTCTTTCCTCTGTGTGCTCCTCTCTCTTCCTAAACTGCTCTCATCTGTCTCTTATCTCCCCACCCTGCACATCTGTGCCACTATTCCCTCTCTCACCTTGTCTCTTGCCTCCATCTCTGTGTCCATTGCCTCTTCCACATGCATTCTACTGCTTCTCTCCTTCTCATGCATACATGCTGCACCATGAGACAATGCACTGCAGAGTTCCTCTTCCTGTTCCTCCCTCCTTCCTATTCTTTGCTGCCTGCCTGCATGTACAACGGAATGAAAAAATTCAGGGTGGGCAAAAGGGAAGGTGGCGAAAGCAGGGAAAACAACATAGATGATGAAACACACACAGAGAGAGACACGCAAACACTTCCCCGTTCCCCATAAAATGAACATTAAGGTGGATTTGGACAAAAGATTTTTATATACTGGTTTTAGCTTATTAAATATTAAAAATGTAATTAACATAATATTAATGCATGGGTTATTATTTCTGATTAAGAACACAGGACATTGCCTTATATTGAGTTAGACCACTCTTCCATCTCAGCCAGTATTTTCAACTCTAACTCACAGTGGCTTTCCAGAGTTTTACAATTTCATTCTTCTCCTTGACATAAAGCTGTTTCTGATTTATGGCAACTGTAAGGCAAACCTATCACAAGGTTTTCTTGGCAAGTTTCTTCAGAGGAGGTTTGCCATTGCCATCCTCTGAGGCTGAGAGAGTGTGACTTGCCAAAGGTCACCCACTTTTTCCAGGCAAGCATTCTCTGAAGATGCCAGCCACAGATGCTGGCGAAACGTCAGAAAGAAACTCTTCTAGAACATGGCCGCATACCCCAAAAAACCCACATAAAACTATGGTCACCCCGTTGGTTTACAAGCTGAGCCAGGATTCAAGCTCTGGTCACCATAATCATAGTTGAACTCTCAAACCACTACACCAGGCCGGTTCTTTCCTTTTCGTAAGCTCCCATAATCAGATCAGATCAGGTGTTTTCATGGTGAATATGTTTACATCTGAGCTATGACAAGTTTTAAATAAATCTCTTGCACCCAAGAGTTTTTCTTAATGGTTGTATGTACAGCGCTGTGTAAATCTACAGTGCTATATACAACAACAACAACAACAACAATAATAATAATAATGGAATAGTAGTGCCCAGGGCTATGTATGCTTGAAGAGCATTAACTAAGTTTCTCTGATGATGTCAATGGTATGTAATAGAATAAGAAGTACCTGTGAATATAGGTGCATGTATGAAGATCAAATATCAGCAGACATCTAAGGGTTTTCTGCTGACAGAATATTCTGCCTAGTGTTCACAGCAGCTATAAATGAAAACTGCTAGTTGAAAACCCCACAAGGTAGATTCTGAAATCAACATTTATCAAGGAGTTTAAGAGTAACCAGGAGAGAGGGAGGAGGAATTATTTACAATATAGTAATGCTCCAATCAGAGCATTACAATGAAATTATTACTGGCTTTTGAAGAATTCATTTCCTTGTAAAGATAAATTTCAATCATTTATATTACAGCATAGGTGTGAAATTGTTTTCTTTCAAGGAATCTGGCAGGAATCCTTCTTTATGTACTTCTACCAGCTTCTAGCAGACTCCATTAAAGCTGGAAAATTTGCCTTTGCACCAAACCACCAGCATTTAAAAAAACACATTCTGGCTCAAGTATTCAAGGCCAAAAGAGAAACCTCTCTCATTAAGCCTAATAGTACAGATGTATTCCTTTGATAATATGGTGTTTTGTTTTCATTCTGGAAAGTCTGAGAAGGCTGTGATCAATGTGAATCCCATTTGTTAATGCCTTTTTGTTCCTCTTCTAGTGTATTCTATTTTCCAAATGTTATTCTGGGGGTTTTTTTGTATATGTATTTCATGTTCCATATAAATAAACTTACTACCTTTTATAGTTCCATGTGTGTGCCTGTGTCCTTTCTTCCAAATAAACACAGTTCTTAATCCAAGATCCTCTCCTTGATTACTGCTATTGTTAAAGGTTTCGGGCCTAAAAACCAGAAACAGAGGGTGCTGGCTTGGCTCTTTGTATCCTAAACTGTATAGTCTGGGTATCCTGATCCAGAATGAGTTGCAGGAAAAGGTGGCGACAATTTACCTTTATTTATTTATTTATTTATTTATTTATTTGATATGCTGCCTTTTTGCCAGAGTAGGACGCAAGGCAGCACACAGAAGGAAATCCATTAAAATCAACCAATGCAATTGTAAAAACAAAATCATCACAATTAAAACAATATAAAATACTAATTATAGCAAAAAAAAATGGAAAGATCAGGGAGATCTGCAAATATAAGATTGGTATAAAGAAGTATGGAAAATAGCACTTAATGATAAGTTAACATGTGAAATCAAGGAATAATGGAATAATGAAGAGGAATGATTTTGAAGCAATATGAAAAATATTATTACAAAATATTTTAATAAAAGGGGAAGGTGGTTTACCTCCACAAGAAGCATTATAATTTTGGAGGGTAGAATAATATGAAGATTAATATCTCTGGTGATGGGGAGCACTTGGAGAGGGAGAGTTAATTAATGATAAACTAATAGTATTATATTTTAGTGAATAGAATATATTTAAAAGAAGATAGTAATAAGAATGAAGATATCAGTAATAATTTCATGTGCTTTTTAAAAATTATTGGTTTAGTTAATATTAGATGGTTTAATATGAATAAGATTCAGATAAGGTAATTAAGTGGATAATTAATGTGATTTATTACATATTGTATGTGGAATACTATGTAAAATACATTTTTCAATATTAAAAATATATAAAATTATTTTAAAACACACAAAAGTTTTAAAAAATAAATGAAACATACAATTTAAAAAAGACTCCTAGGCATGGTTACTTATTAAAAGCCTGCTTAAACAAAAAGATTTTGTCTGCTGGTGAAAGGAAAAGCAAGGAGGGGACCAGCCTAGCTCCCTGTGGAAGGGAGTTCCAGAGGATGGGAGCAGCCACCGAGAAGGCTGTATCTTGTGTCTTTACCAAGGGAGTCTGGGATGGTGGTGGAATTAAGAGAAAGCCTTCTCCGGAAGAGGTTAGAGTTCTTGCCAGTTTGTATGGGGAGATAGGGACTTTCTGTATGGTCTTACGAAGGCACGGGACAGACCATCCAAAAAGGACAGTCTCCTGTCGCCCAGCTTTGGTCCGCGGGGAAGCCGCAGCGGGTTCTTCTTGCGGTGCCATTATGACACCGCAATGCACCAATGGGGCAGTCGTGACGTCACAATGGCACCGTGATGTGTGGACGCTAGGTGTCCATCACGTAATGATGCCGGTGCCCATCTGTACAGGGCACCACCATTTTGACGCCCTCGCACGTGACAAGGGCACCCTATCGCACCCGTCTGGAGCCGGCCATAGTCTCTATGTAAGCTGTACCTTGCAGGTTTGGTGACTTGGGTCTCCAATTAATCAATCCTGTCCTTGCTGTCTTACAGAGATCTTGGTGGTCCTTGGCATGCCACACACCCCTGGGGATGGAGATTGGAAGTGATGTGTTACAAGTGGCAAAATCACCTCTGTAATACATTACATTTCAGAGGTAACAAAGACCAACAACATTCTTTTTGAAATTAATGCAAACATACTGTCAACTGAAGATGCTACAACTGGATTAATGAATGTAAATGACATGTTGTAGTGCCACAACAAAACTAGTAATTCCTCTATATTCATCTTATAATACTGGCCAGTCTGCTTTGACTGTGCCATGTTATTTCTTACTATTAAGACATTTTAAAAGGCAGGCTTGCCCACACAATCTCAGCAGCTGTGGGACTTGAGACAAGAGAGCAATTTGGTCAATTGAATTGTGGGAACGCCTCAATGATTGGTTGCTATTCATCCAGTAGAAGTAACTCTCTGTTTTTATTGCTGTGATGTCTGGCACTTTCTTTCTATCCTTGGGATTACATAAATATTAGAGCACTGCTGTGTACACATGTGACAGGAATGAAATGATTTCTGGATGTGAATCCTGACAAACTCTCATTTTAATGTTCTGATTTGGGTTGTACACTCAAATTTTGACATATGAATTTCAGAACTGAAATTTGTGGCCCCTTAAAAACTAACAATTTGACACGGATAAATTTTGTCCAGGTCCCAAAATTTAATGCCAAACCTGTTAGACTTTAAGTTGCTTCAAGACACTTTGTTGGTTTTACTACCACAGACTAACTGCAGGCAGATTGCTCCAACAGACTGAAGTAGTTGCCTCAGTGAAAACTAGAATTTGTCATCAAAATTACTCATTTACTTGTTTTAATTGCTTAAGTGGATAAAGTAAGCTTATTATTGAACTATATTGCTCATTGAATTGTGTTGATAAACATATTGCTAAATGTTGATAGCTGCATGCAAATAGCTGTGTGTTTTGTGTCAAATAGTGGTAACTGCTGATCACAAAATATCAGATACTCTGAAAAGATGACTTCTTTTTCAGGGCTGCTGTCAAACATACTATCCCAAGGTTGGACCCTCTGCACTCCTCCTCTGTGCCAATATCAAACTGATAGCAGAAGGGGATGTTTGGAGCATGTAGTCTTGGGGATGCCCCAGAGCAGAAAATTGCATTTCCATATAAGGAGATCCAGGTAGCTCAGCATGGGGAATCTGAAGAGCATGTAGCCAGGGTAGGTCAACTAAAATGGTAGGTGATAGACCTTGTGATCATATGTGAACAGAGATCCATGTACACTCCCCTCTGGAAGCAATACTCCTTTGTCCAGGGACATTTACACTGATTTTCCAGCCATTCTCAATTTCCTTGCTCATTCTTCCCTTCTGAAAATCCTTTCATGTCCTGATGCTGGCCCCAGGATATATTTTGCCCTATAAATATGCCTGCTCAGGCACTCTCAGTTCAACATCTCATTTGAGATAAGGTAAGCACTCTATCCGGATCTCACCTAACTCTTCAGCATAAGCTGGTCACATCACGATGCTACGGCAGTTGCTGAGCCATTTTCCACTTCACATTGTCCCCCAATTGGAGCTACACATCTGGAATTGGTACAGTATTGCCCTCTGCAACCCCTTTAAGTCGCTGTCTGTTACCACTTTTTATATCATTAGTTTTTGGATGTGTGTGTGTGACAGAGTGTCTCTGTGTGAATTGTGATTCCCTTTTGATTACAATAAAATTACATTTGGACCTGAACTCTGGAGTTCTGTTTCGCAAATCCATTATGCACAGGCTTGATCTCGCTTTAGTTGCCCAAGCCTTCTTGGTTGCTGTCATTTGAGCTAACAAAATTCCTCTATTTGAATATTAATTGTGGTTTCCCTCTCAGGATCCTTGCATTTTGAGTAACAAACATCACTGAATGCTGTAAAGTCACCAGTAGACAAATACAGATGCTTAGGATGGCATATCCAACAAACATCCAGAAATTATCAGCACAGCCTGAGAACAGAGATTACCTTTCATCTACATTTGGGAAGAACTGGGGAGATGGAAGAATTAATTTTAGCCTTAACAACTTCATTGCACATATTTAAACAACAACAACAACTTTCCCACCTGTCCTCAAGGCTCAAGGCAGGATACAACATGATAAAATACAAAATACAATTTAAAAAGAGTACAGATAGAGCCAACAATTAAAATACAATACAGTAGCCCCTGGTTATCTGCAGACTTGCCATCCGCAGATATAACCATCTGTGGATAGCAACCCCACATTGTTACTAATAGTAGTGTGTACACATAGCCATGCCACCATTAGGGACTGCCCCATTGTCCCCAGTGGCAGTGTATGCATGTGGCCATGCCACCATTAGGAAGAATAGGACTTCACCTGATGTCCCATTGTCCCTAATAGCGGCATGGCCATATGCACCCACCACCATTGGGTACAACAGGACTTGAGGTCCCACAGATTTTGGTGTCCATGGCGGGGTCCAGAATGGATCCGCTGTGGATACTGAGGTCCAACTGCACTATAAAATCATTAAAACACACTATATAATACATTCTTTAAAATATACCTATTAAAAAGTCATGATTTAAAATTGACTTGGGTAGGAATGCAAGAAGAGATGTGTCTTTAATGTTGTTTTAAATGCTGTCAGCATTTTCAGCTGTCATTTCTCTTCTAGCAGGTCATTCCACGGTCT
>NC_056525.1:136873386-136916319 GCF_019175285.1 Sceloporus undulatus | reverse complement strand
GGGAGCAACTGATGAAAAGGTTCTTTAGGGAACTATTGCCAGTCTAGTCCTGGCCTGTTGGAGCAAACATGTTCCAGAGGCCTGAGTGTACAGGGCATATTGTACAGAGAAGGCAATCCTGTAGGAGACCCAGATGCAAACTAAATAGGGCTTTAAAGGTAATAAGCAACACTTTATACTTTGCCAGAAATTAGTTGGCAGTCAGTGGAGTGATTTTAAGATCAGTGTGATGTGATCATTCCTAGATGTACCCATAATCACTTTATCTGCCATATTCTGAACCACTTGGAGTTTCCAGACTTTGTACAAAAGTAACCCAATGTAGAGCACATTACAGAAGTCCAGTCTTGAGGTTACCAGTGCATGCACTACCATACTTAGGTACTCCAGTTCTGGGAAGGGGTGCAGTTAATGTTATCAGCCAAAGCTGATAAATAATTATTATACCATGATACATTTTATATCTCCTGCTTTTCTGGACTTGGTGGGTTGGATCTAAACTTAGGGGTGAAAGAGACAGCCCTGAAGGAGCAGCTTCCTGCCACCCCTTTGAGCACTGGATCAGGGCCGTGACAACCACACACCACAGCTCCAATCCAGCTATTTGCTGGATCGAAAAGGAGCGGCAGAAAGCTGTTCCTTTTTGAGACAGCAAAAAGCTGGCTTTTCTGCCACAGCAGCAGTTTTTTCACATTTCTGCAATGTGGTGCATGTAAATGGTGCACTGCAGAAAAGCCATGACACCATGCGCTGTATGGTCAGCAGGGTGGCATGACTCTGGCTTAGGAGAGGTGTCAGGGCATGTGGAGTGTGTACACTACGCCCCCATGCCACCCCAAACCTGGCATTTTTTGCCGGTCTGCTTTGTCCCTTAGGCAGACTTGGGACAAAAAGGCAGTGAAACCAGTAGATGATAAGTTGATCCTGACTGTCCATTGATTTCAGTGGCTCTGCTCCATGTGTATCTGCTTTGATTACTATTCCCTCCTCTTTATAGAAACAAAGTATAATAATTTATAATTTATAAATGTAAAATTTTCTATAAATTGAAGGAAATACCAATTACATTTGTTGAATCCAGACATAGATACACTTGGAGGAATTCCATTGAAATCAAAGGGTAGTCACAGAAAACATATTAATTTTCTAGAAGCCTGCACAGTTGTTGTGCTGGAATAGATGGTTTAACATTTTGCATTTTGAATGTGAATTTTACTTTAACTCATACATACTTGGTTAGCATCTCTTGATTGTGTTGCTAGGGATCAAAATTGTCAGATTGGATGCCATCAGTGAACTCCAGCCATTAAATGCCATTGCGTCAATTCTACATATTGTTGCATACCAATCCTCACATTTGTAAGAAAATGAAAGAGGAAATGAGAGAGGCAAAATGGTATAAGCAGGGAAAAGGGTGAAGTGATAGATTAGTAGGATGATATGACATGAGTCACTGACTACTGTCATATGAAGAGGGTTGCATGGGTGGAAGCAGAGAGGATATTATAGGCAAGCAGATGGAGAGCCCTGATCCATGAAACCAAAAGCCTACCTAGCCCAGCATTCTATTCTCACTGTGGTCTGCTTGCAAACAGGATATAGGACCCTCTGACATATGTTTCTCAGCAAATGCAACTGAGAGCCATGCTGCCTCTCATAACAGAGATAAAGTATAGCCACTGATAGATAGTCTTGTCCTCCACAAAATTCTCCAGTAAATCTCATAACAGAAAGAACCTGCCATTTTTTTTTAATAAAAGAAGGCCATGTACAAACAGCAAGCTGTAGCTGAATTCATCACATTTCTTAGGATCATGTCCAGAGGAGCCAAATGGGCTAAAAAAAACCAGGATGTGAGGCAGGTGCCAGTTTAAAAGAAAAGTTGAAGAAGCAACTTTCAGCCCCCTTCTGAGTTCTCTGTTCACTTTCAGACATTTCTTGTTGAAACGTCAGGAAGAAACTATTCTAGAACAAGGCCACATATCCCGAAAAACCCACAAAAAACTACTGGATAAATTGTTGTTCTGGTGGCACTATCATGCAGAGAAGAACAATCATACAAATGCATCTGAGGAAGTCTACAACTCAAATCTATGAAAAGTCATGCTACCAACCTCTATCTTTCAGTGAGTCACAAAGGTGCTGGAAGATCCCTATCCCTAATCATGCACAGTAGATCATACAGGTGGAAATACTTTCTGTCCCAGTATCTTCCCTGTATGTAAAGTAAAGCAAATCATTGTATGTACAATGGTTTGTACGGCATTAATGGACATATTTGGTGTTCAACAACAGATGAAAAAACGCATAATACAGTTTAAACACCTTCAACCTAACAGGAAGCAATCACACTAAGGAAAACGAAGCCATTAAAAGACAGCCAAAATATTCCTTTTGTGCAATACTCCGATTAGGTGGCTTGGAGGAAGGACTGACAGACCATGTAAGTATATCCTTGTGAGTTTTACAGAGCTTGTTGTTTTGTATGCACCCTATTTTCCTAAAGACAGCCTGCCCGTTTGGCAGGAATTTCCAAGTTCCAGTTTCAAGGTATCTGATTGGCTAGCGGAAGGCAGATCCATTTGTCGTATCTTTCAGGAAAATGTTAAATATTCTTATCCATTTACTCGCACTTGCTATAGTAACTCCTAATTGAATTGTTCACTGGTCTTTCAACATATATTCATCCAAACCCTTGTGCATCAGGTCTCTCCCCTGCTCTTTCATTCAACACAGGCTTCATCAACCTTCCCTTTCAGGCTTCTCTCTTACCCCCTCCTCTTTTTTCCCCTCCTATCTTTCCTGCAACCTGCTTCCTAGCAATCTTTTGACACCTGAAGGAAAGCTAGGGAGGCGTGACCCATTACAAGTGGTGGGGAAAGACAATAAAAGGAAAGTCTGGGAAGGCATGGAGGAAAGGATGACTCTTTACATGTAGCTGCTGATTATTTTGCATGGATTTTTGAAAGAAACGAACTGCATTTGTGGAGGAAAGCTTTCAGCTTTGGTAAGTGGAATCACAATTTTTTTTATGCTGTATTGATTCACCTCTGTGTCAATGTATGTAATAATGCTCTTGGTAAAGCATTTTATTAGTGTTATGGTTCTCATTCATATTTGATGCATTTACCTAAAGCTGCAATTGATTTATCTTTAGACGTCTCCAGTTTGTATCCTTCTGTACATTTATGGATGTGTGTGCAGTTATGCATTCTCTATATATTCCTAGACAAGTAGTGGGATGTAACGATTATTGTTTGAATCAAACACAATCATATTATCATCTGTGTCGTAATCCTTGAATCCTTTGCCGAAGATGTGAACTATTATTTATATAGATGAACAATGGGAAGAAAACCTTGAAAAATGAAGAAAGGGCTCCTCATGTAATTATGAGCTCACTCTTTCCTCAGAGACTGTGAATGAATAAAAATTAGAATCAAACCACTTTACTGGCTTCATTTTTATTTGAAAAACAATTCTTACAAGCCTGAAGGTATTGCCTAGTACAAGATCACCTTTCTTAACAAGATGCTGATATAGTCTGTGCTGTATTTTATAACATGGTTACATTTGAGCATCAGTTCAGCAGTATAGCACCCAACTTACATGGTTGTCATGGAGATGGTACAGAGAAGGTGAAGTGATATGACTGCATCTGGACCGTGGAAGCATCTGAGGCTGCTGCAGCTGATTCGTAGTGATAGTAGTGGTGGTAGTGGTATAATATGTGCTTTGGGGGATTTGGTTTTTCCTCTGCTATGTGCCAATTCCCTCTTCCTCAGAAAGATTTAGTGCAGTAATACAGAGCTGAAAGGACTCTGATATTTAAAAGATATGGCTGCACTGGTACTACATGATTACTGGAATTGTAACATTAGCATTTGTGTGTATTTGTCAGACTAGAAATGGGAATGAGATTAGGTTAGCCATTCAGATCTATTCTCCAAATACATCTAAAAGAGATACCTTGAAAAGCATTGCCGCAGAGGTATTTTTTATTCAAAGAGAATCTATTTGCTTTATTACCCACATTTTGTTCCATTCCCCCCCCCCCAAAATCTGAATTCTAACAATGCAATTTTGTCTGCTTGTTTCACCTTTACAAACCAGACTGTGTATGACATTTTGCAAGTGGTAAAAGGAAATGTGTCAGCTACTGGAGGAAATGAATAATTTATTAGGCAGAAATTCTCTTGCCTAAGGCAGACTGCACTACAAAGACAGATTCTCTGAAAATTGTATTCATGTTGCTCACGAAATGCATTCAGTTTCATGCAACAGACGTGCAATGTTTCTATGGTAGCTGGAACTCAATCAGACTCTTCTTAATTTTGGCTGGCACACCAGTTTTGCCCATGATTTAATCTGGTCTCATTATGTACTCACATAATAAACATGTAATTTGAAGGCATCTCCAAAAAATTCAGTGAGGAAGGCACTTTTTGTTGTCTCTGCAAAATACAATTTCACCCTTAATTTTTAATTGTTCTATCCTATTAGTACCATGGAAATTAAAATATAATGGCAGAAGACTTCTATTAGAGAGGGTAAATCATTGTAATTAATATCTCCAAGCACAGGGAAATGTAATTGTTAAGATCTACTCTGAGCTGTGGCTTGCCAATCCATGTAATATGACGTTTCATGTTTGTATCATATTCTAGGTCAGACTCTGACCTAGACTCTATACAGAGGTTGCACTAGATATCTAGTACTCTTTCTTTTCAAGTTTCTATGGATACATTTTATTTTTTTTCAACCAGAGGATGTGGATTTAGAGTTCTTAGAGATTAGGCTAATCATGTGAACACTTGATTCTTGTTCATTTATGGGTAATTGAAATGGTGAGATTGGGATTGTCTATTTGGACAGCAGAAGTTGCTAATGTCTCAGTATGAAACATACTATGGGTCTATTGGACTGTAAGAGTCAGTTTTGTGTCCCCTAACATACAGTTGGCCGACTCCAACTGTGGGCTTGCCATCCATAGATTTGAGCATTCATGGGTGGCCCCACCCCTTTCACTTCAATGGTGGCATGTTCATGTTTCTGCATCATCATAGCCATGTGCGCAGTGTGCCGCCATTAAAACCAATGGGAGTTGAAGTCCTTCTGGTTTTGGCATCTGCAGGGAGGTCTGGAATGGAACTCTTGTGGATACGAAGGGCTGACTGTATATAAAAGGAAACAACATGGTAACCCCTTGGACTTGCATTGTTCCCATGCACTCTGAAATATTCTCTTCTTGATTAAGGTGCTAACATGTGTTGTACTGATCAAAATTTTCTTGACTAAAGTTGATTATGTTGGTGTCTTACAGTCTGGTTTCCATCCCAGTGTTGGAACAGAACAGCAACACTCTTGGTGGCCTTCGGGAATGATTTATACAAGACGATGGATGAAGGGAGTGCAAACTGATTGATACTTTGGGATTTTTTCAGAGGGTGACTCCAACAATTTCTGATGGATAGGTATCAGAAAGTGATTTCAGGAGACCAGTTCTTACTCATGACTACTGGCTTAAGAATATAAAATGAGCCATATTAGTCAGACGGATGGCCTACGTAGCCCAACTTTCTGTTCCTAGAATGCCCAACCAGTTGCTTCTGGGAAGCACTGAAGCAGATCATGCAAGAAATACTTAAAACTTACTCCTCTTCCCTGGTCTAATGGGCTCCATCCTGTCTCTCCATACTTTTCATCATATAGATAAAACCACTAGGGTGAAATCATGCAAAGATCTGGACAGAAATGTTCTTTTTATACTCAGTATACATTTTTTTTAAGTGTAGGGAGATGGTGGAAATATTAACCCCAGGCTGGGTATGATCTGAAGCCCACTGCACCTCACAGTAGCATTTCTGCCCCCTTGGGAATTCTACAGAGATGCCCCAATGTAGTTGCCATTTGGGTTAATTGGAAATGACATTGCATTATTACCCATCACCTTTTGGACCTTGGGAGAGCATTCTGTCTGTTTTGGGTTGGGAATCCAACGAGATTTTTAAAAGCATGAGAGGACCTTTTTTCAGTTTAAGACAGCACATACTGCCCAAAGGTCCCACAAGCCACAGAGTTCCGATCCCTGCTTTAAACAGTAAAGGACTGGATATCAGTGTACAAAATGAAACTTAATTTAGGTAACACAGAAACATTGTGTGGGGGTCAGTTGGCCAAGGGTGGGGTACTTATTATAGCCTGTGAGTCAGATTCAGTTTCATAGTTTGGCAGAACTGCCCAGAGGTGATAGGTACATCTAAGGCCAAAGGGTAGAACCAACAAGAAATTAAAACTCTTACTTCAAGTAACTAAGCCTTAGGAGAGGGATGTCAACCTTTTAGCATGTAGTGTGGAAGACATATAAAAGTTGGGCAACCACTAAATGTTGGTATCATAGGGAAGAGGTGTGGAAACGTGGTAAAACTGAGGGGGCTGAGTTAGGGCCACAGGAGGGTCAATTTTATCCTCAGGAACTGAGGTTTCTCATTCCTGGTCTATAGTCTAGGGCAGTGATGTCCAAACTCTAGCCCTCCAGGTGTTTTGAACTTCAGCTACCAGCATCCCAGACCATTGGCCAAGGTGGCTGAAGCTTCTGGGAGCTGAAGTCCAAAACACCTGGAGGGCCAGAGTTTGGACATCACTGGTCTAGGGGATAAATAAAGATATAGGTACAGATATCCTTCCTTGGATGGGGTTGAACTCTCCCAAGGATATGAGTTTCATGTTTGGGGTACTTTCTGTCCTGGCGCTGCTTTGCAAGGCTCAGATGGTGGAAATACTATTTTTTAAAAATATGTTCAGTTGTTAATGCTGTCTTAGTTTTGCCTTATTCTAGTTTCTCTAATCCAAGCAACTAATCTGCATATTATGCAATTTAAGGAAATTAATTTTAGCATTCAAGGCAGCATACAGAGATCTCTCTTCCTTCACTTTATTTCCACAACAGAATGGCCCTCTTTGAGCTCCATTCCAGCAAAATGGTGGCAGTTGTGGGGCAGCTATATTTGACCCCTAATTTAAAAATGACATGACTTATTTGGAACATTTGGAACCCATCAATAGCAATTTGAGATTAATTGTTATGGTTCCATTCTACAGAACCCTAGGGTTTATAGTTTGGGGAAGGATTTGAAATGCACTGTACTTAAGCACTAGAGCTTCCTAGCAGAGAATTCTGACTACCTCATCAAGCTACAAATCCCAGGATTCCATAGGATGAAGCAGTGACAATTAAGCGGCATCAAACTGTCAAACCTATGCAGAGCAGATACCTCCTTTATATAATGATTTGTCATCAAGAGTACTCCATTTACAGTGCAACCCCTAAGCATATATGCTTATAAAATAAAATCTCACTGACTTCAGTGGTTCTTACTCCCTGACAGGCATGCTTAGTCCTGTAGCCTTTTAAAATGTACAGTAACCATTTTACCATGAAAATGGAAAATTAGGTGAAAACAGAGCAAGTAATATTCTATAAATCCCTCAGTCTGACAAGTGTGGCATGGTGATTAGAGTGTTAAACTGGGATTTGGAAGATCAAAGGCTGAAGAACAGAGTTGGGGTGGGAAAGGAGGAGAAAGAGGGAAGGTTAATAATAATAATAATAATAATAATGGAGCCCTCCAAAAGAGGATAGGAGAAAGACATGGGGGAGGAATTAGAAAGGAAGAAGCAAAACAGTGGAAATTAAATACTGATGTGCAGATTGAGCATCCCTTATCTGAAATGCTTGGGACCAGATACATTTTGGCTTTTGGACTCTTTTGGATTTGGGAATACATGTATTTGCATATACATACACAATGGGATACCTTGGAGATGGGACCCAAGCCAAAATACAAAATTCATTTATGTTTCACATACACCTTATATACATAGCCTGATAGTAATTTTATAGAATAGTTTTAATAATTTTGTGCATTCCTCCATTATTCCCCTTCTCCTTCCTTAACTCTTGTGATTATCTGGAACTGGGGGGGGGGGGATTCCTGCTGAGCCCCTCTGCCTCCTCCTTGTCAGAGGGATTCTTTTGGATAGATGGTACCTTACCCTGATTGCCTCCAACTCCACAGCCAGCAAGTGTCCTCCGGAGCCTTCCTGGAGGATCGTTCTTCACACGCCATACCACCGGAAGTTGATCCTAAATTCAGAATTTTAAATATTCTACAGAAAGGAGAAATCTCACCAAAGATGAGTTTCTCCCATTATGCTTTTGAATCATTCTGGTTTTTTATTCAGTCGGCTCTTGGTATCTGTGGGGAATCTGTTCTGGATCCCCCAGTGGATACCAAAATCTGTGGACGCTCAAGTCACATTGTCCTCAAGGGTGTCGCAGCCACATGGCCGCACAACCATTGGGGACAATGGGACTTTGCCATCCCGGCCACCCAAAGCTTCCTTCCTCCCTCTTCCTCCTCTTCTGCCCCCCCCCACACACATGGGCTTGCAATCTGCAGGTGCTGGAATCCATGGATGGCAAGGCCACAGATACAGAGGTCCTACTGTATTTCTATTGATGCAGCTTAGAATCACATTAGCCTAAAAAGCCAATGCATTTTGAGTCTGCATCAATAGAAGTATAGTGTCTAGAACTGGATCGAGGGAAGTGATATACCATTCTATTCTGCTTTGGCCAGGCCTCACCTGGAATAATAGTTTCCAGTTGTGGGCACCACAGTTAAAAAAGGATGTTGACAGGCTGGAGCCTGTCCAGAGGAGGGTGACTAAAATGGTGAAGAGTCTAGAAACCATGCCCTATGAGGAGTGGCTTAAGGATCTGGGTATGTTTAGTCTGGAGAACAGAAGGTTAAGAGGTGATATGATTGCTCTATTGAAATATTTGAAAGGATGTCAAACTGAAGATGGAGCAAGTTTGTTTTCCACAGCTCCAGAGAATAGGACCCAGAGCACTGGATTCAAACTATAGGAAAAGAGATCTTATCTGAAAAATAAGAAGAACTTCCTGATAGTAAGAGCAATTTGACAGTGGAATACACTCCCTTGGAGTGTGGTGGACTCTCCTCCTTTGGAGGTTTTTTTAACTGAGACTGGATGGCCATCTGTCAGGGGTGCTTTGATTCTGTGTTTCTGCATGGCAGGGGGTTGGACTGGATGATCCTTGAGGTCTCTTCCAACTACATGATTCTATGATTAAAGAGCTGTGCCTGATGGACCTTCCTTTCCTATGCATCTCGTAAAGTTCAAGAGTACTCTCAAGACCTTCCTTGTGATCATATGAAGGACTTTGTTCTTTGATCCACCTTTCTTCAGCTTCAGAACTAAGTCATTTCAAAAGCTCTTAAACCCTTTTCCTCCTTAAAGGGAATTTTCACTGAGGGATGAAAGCTAATTCATTTCCAGCCATTTGTCTGTGCCTTGCTTTGGAGTCAAAGCAACCATTGCTGAGAAGCCTTGCCCACAAAATGCCTCTTCATCAACATAATGAAAATGAAAAGTATAGCTCAGCTGTCTATACAATTCAATCAAGCAATGATATGTGCCGACTGCCCCCCTTGAAAACTGTAATGTTTAAATTTAAGCTGTAGAATATGAGTGGAGAACATTCTTTTGACCATCAGTCACATTCCAGTTCAGTGAAGAGGCGATATGTGGGGTTAAGAAAATTGGGAGACAAGGGGAGAATAAATGGTGCCAGAACAAAAAAGTACAGAGCCAAATAAAATTCTCATTCATTCAGATATTTTCTGACCATATGTACAATGCACAACTCAAGCCTAGGCATGTCTTCTCAAGAGAAAGGCCCAGTGCTACTCAAACTCAGGAGAAAGCCCTGGTGCATAGCTTGTTGTTAGTAGTGCGTGCATTAAGTAATTTCTGACTTATGGTGACCCTATCTTGGCATGATTTGTTCAGAAGAGGTTTGCCATTACCATCCTCTAAGGTTCAGAGCATGTTACTTGCCCAAGGTCACCCAGTGGGTTTCATGGCCAAGTGGGGAATTGGACCTTCATCTCCAGAGTTGTAGTTCAACACTCGAACCATTATGCCTGCAAAGCAAGAGTTAAGTCCCTTAAAATATACATGTACATACTGGGCCAGAACTTCCCCAACCTTGCTCTAATTCGGTGGTTTTTAATCTTTACTTTGCCAGGGACCACCCTTAAATATATTTTGCTGCTACTAACTCCAAGACTTAAAACCCTAATAATAATAATAATAATAATAATAATAATAATAATAATAGAACACTGAACCATTAACAATCATACCATCTGTTAAACATTCCTTCAGAGGCATCATACTACCAAGTTCTCTCTTTCAGTTACTGTATATACTCAACTATAAGTCGACATCATGTATAAGTCAAGATCAGGTTTTGGGACCAAAATTATGGATTTTGCCATGACTCGTGGATAGGTTAAGGTTAAAACTTGGAGGCTTCTTCAGTGTGTGGATGGCAAGAAAGACTCTCATTGAGGCTTTTTGCTTCATCATTTCAGCTTTTGTTTCAGCCAGACGCACAGGTGGGAGAGGGACTCTTAAACAAATAGCAATATTAATCAATCACCCTGGGCTCTTTCTGCATGGCTCCAGAGAGAAATAAACTCCTCTCTGCACCGCATGGGGAAATCTGAAAGCGCTGCTATCACATTACCATAGTGACCCATAAATAAGTAGACCTGGGATTGGACATAAATTTTTAGACTTATAGATGGTAGTCGCAAAGATCCATTGGCATATTAAATACCTTATACAAGTTGATAGTAAATAATGGTTAAGAATATATCCTTGCTGAAACATGTGATTTTTCCAAACATTTTTTCTTTTGCTGAAAGTGCCCCTTGTTCATTCAAAGTGTGGGCTAAAAGATGCCACTCTTCTTCCGACGTCTATAGGCTATCTCTATCTCCCTGAAAAGCTCCAGCATGACTGCAAACCTTTATCACATGCTTACAAGACCTATCTACGAGGTAGCAATCCAAGTGTGATATAGAGGTTCAATTGTTAAGAGAGTATAGGGTTCAAATTTCTGTCTGTCTTGCCTCCCTCATAGAATTCCTGTGAGTAGAAAAATGGAAGAAAGAACCATTTATGCTACTATGAGCAACTTAGAGGAATTGCCTGAACCATTTTAGGGGGAGTTTGAATAACTGATGGCTTATGACATGCCAATGTGCAAGTGATGGCGATGACTGGTATTACTATTATTGGTATTCACAATTAAAATATTTAATTCAGACTCCAAGTGAAATAATTAAAAACAATGAAGTACCTCAAGTAATAATTACAAACAGGACATTCTAATTAAATTATGAATCTCAGTCTGCCACAAATAGATCCAAAAGCTTGGAAGCAGAGGCCACAGTCTAGATTATGCTGAGAAACAGTGTGATTTATTAGTCAGAGTATTGATCTGAAATGTGTTGGACTCTGACTCTGGAGGCCAGGTTTCAATTCCCCATTTGGCCATGAATCCCACTGGGTGACCTTGGGCAAGTCACACGCTCTCAGCCTCAGGGGAAGGCAATGGTAAACCTCCTCTGAACAAATCTTTCCAGGAAAACCACATGATAGGATCTCCATAGGTCAGAAATGAGTTGAAGATACACAACAATAACAACAGCAACAAACTGAACTAAAACAAAAGCATCCTCGTTCAACCACAAAGTTGATTGGTTTACCTTGGGCGACTCACTATTCTCGGCCTAACCTACCCTATAGGCAGGGACGTAGCGAGGGGGGGGTTCTTGGGGTCTGGACCCCCCCCTTCCATTAGAAAAATGAATGGGGTATGCTGCTGCGCCGCCACACTCAAGCCTCATTATAATGGTGGCACTTAGTCTGACCCCCCCTTCCTAAAATCCTAGCTACGTCCCTGCTATAGGGCTGTTGTGAGGAGAAATATGGGGAGGACAAGCCTGAATTCTGCCCTGAACCCCTTGGAGGAAAGGGTGGGTATAAATGTAAGAAGTAAATAAAATAAATATATCAGATGGTAAAGCTAAATTTAATACATTTAATGAAAGTGTTAACCTAGTTAGAGGGAGGTAATATGACTGGATGAACTGAAAAAAGAAATTGGGTGAGAAGGAGGGAAAAAACAGGTAAAGAAGATTATGGGGCAGTACAGACAGGTGGCTAGAAGCCATCCCTGTAAGCCCCGCATCTGTGCGGCAGCACAGATGCACCGTTCAAAAAGAGCCGCTCTAGGCAGCTCCTTTTTTGCCCTGTCCCTATGACGCCTCTTCCGCCCAGAGGCATGTGGGTGCTTGGACGCCCTTAGGTCACAAGGCTGTGCCCCATGTGGATGGGGGCACAGCCTTGTGACATAATAGTGCCTATATTAGGGCTCAGTGCATACGGATGCTGCGCTGTATCGCACTCTAATATCAGCGCAAACGGCTCGTCTGTACTGGGCCTATGATTGGAAAGTACAAAAAGCTAAAGAGAAAATATGTAATGAGAAACTGCAGAGAGCACTGAGGAAAAAAGAGGACTGGGTCACTAATGTTTGATATAAGGAAGTGAGCAAGTAGAGCTTACTGCTCCATAACAAAAACACACAAATAACAAAGCATCAACTGAAGTTCAAATGTGTGGGTTTAGGAGGTTAGTGGAGAAAAAAAATGTAAATATCTCTCTGACTGCCTGTGGATGATTCTTGTGTGTGAGAGAGAGAGCATGAGCCTACAAGGAGAGATGGAAAGAGTCTAGTCCAGAGATTCTCAGACTTTTCACTCTTGTGACCCTCTTTATATCTACAAACACTGGATGTAGTACATGAATAAAAATATTTTGTTTAGTGTGTGTATTTTCATTTGCACATTTGGGTATATTCATATTTTTACATTTTATAAAGACATATTTCTTATTATTTCATAATGAAACAATTTTAACTAAATTTGATTTTTTTAAACTCAGCACATGTGTAAATTTTACATGTAAAATGGTTTGGGAAGAAGAGGAGGAGGGATCAGGGCTTCCAGTTCTTGTGCTCCTCTTGAGCTACTCTCAAGCCATCACCACCCTCCTTCTCTACAGTTTGAGAACCCCTGGTCTGTTCTATCTTGATCATTGTCTCTGTGGTCTGCTCACTAGAATGCAATAGCTCCATTAACAAGTGAAAGAAAGAATTTCTTTGTCATAGAACTTCTTTGTCATAGAAAGAAAGATGAAGGACTTAACCAAGGTCAGATATAACAAATTGCAGTGATAAATGATTCTGAAATGAAATGCAGTTCTCTCCCTTACTATGGTTATTGATTTTTTTAAAACAGAGATTGTGCAAGTGAGGACCTTTGATAAATTTTAGCAAGCGCAGGTTTAGAAATAACACAGTTATAAGTAATGTAGTCATTTGTAATTACTGGGGCTTGGTTCCAAGATTCCCGGTGTTAAAAACAAAACGGGGCTCAAGTCCCATTAATATAATGACCTACAAAATGGTGTCCCTTATTTAAAAAGGAAATTCAAGGTTTGATATTTTAACATTTTCAAACCATGGTGCTTGAATCCGTGTATAAAACCATCCGTGTATAAGAGACGGCCGATGTAGCTATTCTTTGTTACAGGTATACTAGGGTATATGTCTAAGGTAGCCATGAAAGCAATCACATTATTGATCTAATAAGTATATTAAAAATTTCTCTATATAGTCTGCCTCGCCGTACATGCTCTACCATATGCAGCTTTGGAGCTTACACAAAATGGTGCAAGCGCTGCTGGTGCGGTGAGGCACATGGGAGTGCGCCACCATTCAAATGAATGGTACTCCAGCATACACCACAATTGCCTTACACAGGGATGGAGTCTGGAATGGATCTCCCAGTATGGCACAGGGCAGACTGTATAATGGGATTTGGAACATTCTCTCTAGTAAAGTTAATAGTAAAAGAAGTTAGAATCTGCAATTCTCCTCCAGTTTATAAGATGAGTAAATACAAGTCTCCTTTAATGAAATGTGAATAGTTTACTCACAGCCTTGCCTGTGGTACCAAGGTACACGCGTTAGGAGCTTTATTGCATGAACTTTAAAACAATCTTATTTATTTTTATTTATTTTTATCCCAACTTTCTCCCAAAGTGGGACCCAAGGCGACTAACATATACCAAGGCAGCTAACACAGCCGGGATGCAGGATGGAGGTGGGATTATTGCCTAATCACCAGTCACCATCAGCCTGGGTCCAAGCCCGGTCCCGCCACACTCCACCAGTTACTTTTTCAAAGTTAGAAGCTTTCTGTCTTCTAAAAAACCGTGCTGGCAAAAACGCAGCTGAGGCCTGGGATTGTGGCAGCTGGTGATTAGGTGGTGATTTAGCATGCGATAATCCCCTGCCTCCTCCTGTTATCCCGGCTGCAGCCCGAGAGGCTTGAGATGATTTTAAAGTTCATGTCGACGCGTTACAGACCACCAAAAAGCTGCGGCCTGCACCCGCCCCTTTCCTGCCGGATCAGGCCTCAGCGGCCAGAGTGGCAGCACTGAGGCCCGACCCGCTGCTTTCCAGGCCCGGGGAAGCGGCAAAAGGCCACTTCCCGAGGCCTGGAAAGGGTGTCCTTGGGGCTTCAAGCCCAAGGCACCCGTGGCGGCGGGGAGGAGGAGAAGGGGTGCTTGGCCCTTTCTCCTGCGTCGCTGGGCGCTAGCCATCTAAAGGCTGCACCACGCGACCAAGGACCAGGAAGGAGCTCCATTTGGAGCTCCTTCCTCCCCTGACGAAAGGGCGCACTAAGCGCCCTCGCACAGCGGGACGGCATCACATCCACACGCCTCATTTGGAGGCGGCGGTTTGTGACGCCATCATGGTGGCCCCCATGTAGATGGGGCGCCCTCTTGTACGTCTCTCAGGACGTAATAGGCTTGGGCGGTCAAGAAAGTGCGCCCTTTTTAAACCTAGGACGTCCCGAGGACGTTCCCTTATGGCGGTCGTAATGCGCCATCATAAGCAATTTAAGTTGGGGGTCAGAAAAAAGGAATACTATTGGGTTCCATTATGAATTCTGCTAGACTTAGTAGAAGCGCATTCTCTTGCTGCTCAACTAAGTTGATACAGAGATTGTGCAGCGACAAAGAAAGGAAAAATACAAGAGAAAACAAGGACGACGGGGAAGACACCTGCAAGCAGGAGCTATTTTACATTAGAACACTGAATCTCTCTGGCAGAGTCTTCCTAGATTAGCACACAAGGTTGCCTTCTCCACTCTTCAATCTCAGCTGCACATGCACCTCTCAAGTCCATTTTCCCCAACACTTCTCAGAGTGATCTCTTGGAAGTGCTTTGGTCTAGATGTCTAAATTATCCTGGAGCTGATTCTTCATATCTAGATTACGCTTACAATTCAGAAACTTGCAATTAATGTGCTTTTTGCATGGCTATTCTTGTCGTTGACAAAGTATAGACAGCTCTGATTGTCTTCTGGAATCTGAAACTGGTTATGAAAAATTTCCTTCAAACTCTGTCAGTCATACGTTGAACCACTTAATTTCTTGTACGCTTCTGCTGTATTGCAATTTTGGAAGAGATAGCTGTGATTTGTTTGCGGCTGGCACAAAGGATAAAAACAATTTCTGTATATCAACAGAAACCAAACAACAGATTAATAATCTGAGCTATCTCAGCCCAGGACTGTGCAATGTATCATACAAATTCTAGATTAATATCACTTGGCAATCTTAGCCAAGATCTCACAGTTCCTTTCCATGTATCTGCTATCCCTTTAAGAATAGTCCAACCCTTTTGTATGGCTGAGCTGGTTTTTCTGATTAGATTCCTGCAGCACCTACTTTGTCAGAGTCAGGTACTAGTAGACAAGTATAGATGTCCCTGTTGTTCTTTCTGTATTGGTCACTATTGGTATAGGTTAACTTCATTGTTCTTGAGAAAAATCCATTCTCATGAGTGTTGCTACTGGCCTCCTGGAGTCCCTAGAGGTTCTGAGAGTACAATCATCTTTTGCTTTAGGTTTAAAAGGAAAAAAACCATCACTCCCTTTCAATCTATATGACTAAACATTAGTAGCATTAAGTTAGCATTTTCTAATTCTTTAACATTCTACTTGTTTAGACGATACACAACTTCTATGTAGTTTTCATCTCTCTGTGTTGCAAAAAGTCAGTTCCTCAACATAAGTCATGCCTCCGTTCCCTACCCCCCCATTGTGCATACATTGGGCTGCATCAACATTGTTTGAAGCCTTGGTCTTTGAGCATTCCATCCAGCTTTTTTTTTGCTGTGCCCTTGTGGCTTCCTTACATCCATGAAAGTGCTTTTAAAGCTTGCAGACATTATGCAGTGGCTTAGTGGTTAAAGACCCCAATTCTGACAATCAGAAGATCAGCGATGACAATTGAGGCCCACAGTGCTGATGATGGGGTGATCTCTTGTCACTAGTTCCAGCTTCGGCCAATCTAGCAGCTCAAAAAACATACAAATGCAAGTAGATAAATAGGTTTCACACCAGTGGGAAGGTAATAGCGTTGAGTGCAGTCATGTTGGCCACATGACCCACTGGAGCTGTCTTCAAACAACACTGGCTATTTGGCTTAGTAATGGGATGAGCACTGCCCCCTACAGTTGGTTATGATTAGACATTCATGTCAAGGGACTACCTTTATCTTTTAAAACAATATCTATAGTGGGCCCTTATTATCTGCAGGGGTTCCTTCCATACCACCTCATGGATGGCAAAAAACCACGGGGACCTCAAGTTCCCACAGTATTCAATGGTTGGTATGCATGCGGCTGCTCTGCTGGAACATAAGCAATGCAGCCGTTGAAGTCAGTGGATCTCACTGTCCACAGATTCTCCAATCTGTGGATGGCAAGCTTGTGGTTGAGGTGTGCATGCTGTGGTTGGTCTTTCCAGGACTTACTGCATATACAGTTCCTCTGTTAGTTCTATATGCAGAATTGAAATCTTCACATCCAGTTGTCTGACTTGAATTTGTTTGGAGGCAACTCCATTCAGAAGCAATCTTATGGGGCACTGTTTGAGGTTATGCACTTCTTCAGAAATCCTTCAGTCACATGTCTTGCCTTGCAGTGAATCACTTTTCTTTCTGCATTCTATTCCACTTTGAATATCCATTGGTACTCAAGTGGAATGTATCCACAAAAGCTTATGCTAGAAATTTCTTCTTCCCAGTTAGTCTCAAAGAGGCAATTGAATTCGCTTTTATATTTTATGCTAAAACAGACTAAGGCTGCATCAACAGTTGCATCTTCACTACAGTGTTAATGCAGTTTGACACAGCTTTAACTGCTGTGCTTCACTGTTATGGAATTCTGAGATTTGTAGTTTGGTGAGATATTTAGACTTCTTTGTCAGAGAGCTCTGGTGCCTCAACAAGCTACAAATCCCAGGATTCTATAGGATGGAGCCATGACAGTTAAAGCAGTGCCAAACTGCATGGATTCCGCAATGTGGCATCAACCTAACACAACTATCTCCTTCAATACCTATGAGACAGGATAGGCATTGAACAGGTACACCTTTGTTGGATCACAACAGGCATCTGGGGATTTGCTGTGGGATCTGGTCTGTCTTTGAGTCCAGACTATTCTCACCTATATCCCCTTCTCTCATCCTACTGCTCTCAGCTTTTGTCTGGCCTTCTGCAACTTCTTCTTCTTCTTTCTCACTTCACTTTTTTGCAGCTTCTACCTCCTCCTTTGGCTCAGGTTGTGGATCACATTGTATACTTGCTTGTGGTCTTCCAACATGAAAGCACTGGCTCCAGTATGAAAAGGTGGACATGAAAGGCTCGTTTGAGAGGTCCAGCATACTCTCTTGTTGTCCTAATGTTTCAAACATGGTATCTTGTTCTGGAAAATCTATCTGCCCCTGTTTTGTCAGCTCTTCTTTGGTCATTGATGTGTCTAATACTTTCTTTGCCAGTTTTTAAGTTCATTGCTGTGTATCACTTAGGAGCATAGCCAACCAAAATACTTTGTTTTATTCTGGCATATAGCTTTTGATGCTTTTGCTTTGATATTTATGCATATATTCAGCTGCCAAAGTATATAGCAAAGATTATAATCTTTATAATCTTTACTATACTAAATGTACAATATGCTTCATATGTGGTTCTCTTCCACATCACAACTAACATGGTGTGTGTATGGTGCCTTTGGCTGGCAATCTGTTCTGGGTATACATGGCAGAGACAAATGCCTTACCAGAGTCTGCAGAGAAGATTACTACCTGACAACATGCATTCAGTGGTTCCTAAGATAGACCTCTGCTTCCTTTCAGCAGTTTCCTTCTGCTCAGAAGCATAACTCACACTTCTTCTGTACAAAATGTCCTGCTCTTTGAAAAAGCCTTGTGTGGGGTGTGAATTAAATGCACCACTGCTGTCTATGTGTATGTTTCAAACTTGATATTGACCATGGTCATACGTTTCTTCAACATCTAAGGACCTTTAGTTTCATCTTTGAGCACTTGGATGACATAATACCTTAAACAATCATCCACAAAAAGAAAGCATTTTCGTTTTCCCCAAGTGTCAGTGTATTAAAAGGACCATGTTGGTTGGCATTAAAGATGTAAAAACAGAAATTCTGAAAAGATTGAAAAAAAGTGTTTTTTTTTTCAAATTGCAAAGTATGATTTGACTTGGTATATAATTATGATCTTTACTATACTAAGTGTACAGTTTATAAGGAAATAATTAGAAATTGAATTTAATTTTTAATTTCCCCCCTATAGATAGACCCACAAGGTGCTGGACTGTAGGAAACTTGTGGACTGTTACAAACTACTTCAGCTTTGCCAGTCTTTGAGAATCAACCCCAGTCCCCAGTGAGAACAGAAGAAATGGTCAACATTAGTTAAACAACAACAACAAAAATTGTTTCGTTTAGTGCTCCATAGTGTCAAGCAGGAGTAAAGCATTTATGCCCATAAAAAGGAATCAGAAAAGGAAACCAGGACTAGGAGGTACAATGATCTCATCACTGCTTCTCAGGCTATTAGGTGTGGGGAACCTGGCTTCTTTCCCCCTGATGTGATAGGGACCAGTACTATATTTGTGCCCATTGGCTACAACAGTTAGTTCTTTCTCCACAACCTCACTGCAAACTAACAGCCAGTGGCTTGTACAACAGGTTGAGCAGCACTACTGTGCATGGCCTTACCCAAAAGTCTACTTGTTATATAGGTTTCAGAAATAATGTGGGCAGACAAAATACATGAACACCTTCTCTTAGAGAAGGTCCAAGAGAAAGAAAGAAAGAAAGAAAGAAAGAAAGAAAGAAAGAAAGAAAGAAAGATGATATATAGAGATATGTTGGAAAAATAAGGCTTCAGGGGAAAAAATGATTCCATCACCAAACTTTTCTTTTCTGTTTTTGTTTTATGCCTTTGGGTTTTCACATGTCTAGTTGCTGTGTATGAGAGATCACATTTTAGTGCATCTTCCAGTCCCTAGCTGAAGTAAAGGCCCAACGTCTTAAGTACAGTGTGTACCTGTGTGGACAGTTACTTTTCTGTGCATTTACCTTAATACCTGTAGTCAGGTTCTTGTCTTTTGCTGAAGAACACCCTTTGTAACATAGTGTCCCCGCTGTCTATGTCACAGTTCAAGGCTGTTTACCTTCTTCTGTACTTGGATGACATTTGCTTGCTGAACTGAAAGACTTCATTTTATTCCAAGAAACTGCTGCAAAAGATAAGAAATCACCAAAAGTAATCTCACTTTCTGCTGGACAATTTTTCTGGGGAAAAATAATTAAAAATTCAAGTCTATTTAATTTTAACTTGTTAAATACAATAATCATTGTTGTTATAAGCTGTTTACAGCATCTCTATAATCCAAGCTTCAGTTTCATCATCTCTTATATCCAAATTGTCTGACTTAAAGTTTAACTAAATGGTTTTTAGAGTGTAACTAAATTGTTTTTAATGGTGTGTCTAGCATTTCTTTAGTTCTGCTACATTCCTTTACAGATTACCTTCCTAATAATAAAGAATTGATTTAGCAGCTGCATTGTTTCACCTTTCCCAAGAGTTTACAGCATCTCCTGTGGGTTTTCCTAGTTCACTATAAGAGTATGTATTTTTGACTTGCAAGATGATCTTAATTCTGTCATTCCATTCTTAATAAAATCTATTTGGTTAGTATAACTCAAAACTACTGCAGCCCAAAAGAGGAAAAAATAGCTTCTTAAAGAACAAAGGCGGGGGGGGGGGGGTCCTGAACAACCTGAGATAGATAGATAGATAGATCGATAGATAGATAGATAGATTCTGTTCATATAGCAGAAATTTGCTGAGCCCATAATCTATTGGGGATCTAAGAGCTATTTCATTTTGTCTCTCTAGCAGACTAAAATGCATACCCTTCAACTGTCCTGACTTGACAGAGACAGACCCAGTTAATCCTCTATCATCCCATTTTAAGATGCTTTTAAGCATCCCAGTTTCTCTCTCCTTCTTTTACTCCCCTCCTTCATTTTCAGTTTGTGTGAACAAGCAAAGGAGGAGAGTGGGAGAAGGAGAGAGAAACTGGGATGCTTAAAAGCATCTAAAAATGGGATAATAGAAGATTAATCAGGACTGTCTCTGTCAAATCAGGACAGATGAAGGATATACATTTTAGTCTGATATTGCATTTGTGTGCAAACTGAGTTCAAAGCGCAAAAGTAGTTTGTACTCAATTAACTCAGCAAGTGGAGAGAACAGGAATGGGGAATTTGACCCTTTCCCCTAGGCTTAGGCAAAAGCAAACTGTTGTGGTCTCTCCTAGTTTGTGTGCTCTCCCTCATTAACAACTTTTGCCACATTGATATTGCTTGGCCACGTGTGTCATGGCTTCCATATGTGAAATGTTGGAGAGTATGGGGCTCGACAGATGGGTGGTTCTGTGCCGCTCATCTTTGCCCCGAGTCAGTGCTACAGCGCTGATGAGCTGCCAAAAAGAAGCTGCCTAGAGTGGCTTCTTTTTTTGTGGCACTGTAAAGGGGGAAAGGTGCCGACATAATGCCACTTCCTGGAAGTGACGTCTGGAGGCTGCGCTGCCACAGCATCATCATGGCATCCCCCATGTGGATGGGAGGCTGCCATGATGGTGCCGTTGGCACGTACTAGGGTTCGGGAGCGTGCAGTTAGTGCGTGCTCCCGAACCCTATGATCAGGCCCAGGGCACCACAAAGCACCCATTTGTACCGGGTCAATGACACTGAGAAACAGAATCAGAGTTACCAGCCATCTGTACTCTCTCCATACAACCAATTAGAATGACTTAAAGACAGAAATTCCTTTAAAATAAATTTTGAAATAGTTTACTGACAACCTCATTCATGTACACTAAGACAAAGTCGTAGTTTAGAGCGTGATGAGTACACAGAATTAAATTTATTCAGAGAACAGGAATCTGTAGCATCATTTTGAGCTATGTTCTTGTGGAACCTAAAGTAACAATGGGCTTTGTAATTATTTACAACACTGTTTCAAAACAAAGCTCTAATTTTAAAAATAGCTAGTTCTTTTAAACTTCAAGAGGAATTTCTTTTTTCTCCATGTAACCCATTCCATACTCATGGACTCTATTCTTTTTGTACCATTGTCAAACAAAGAATAAATGATGGTCTGTGAACACTGAAAAGATTTAGCCGTTTGATGTGGAGACATTTGAAAGTCATGCCTTTGCTATCCCAGCAATCATCTCTTCTTTCATGCAAAAACAAGAACAGAACAAAGTTACATTAGTTCACAGGGTGTTTTTCTCCCCCATTAATGCAGCCTCTCTAGGCCAAAGTGCCCAGTAGTGGGATTTTTTCCCATTCTGAAAAACAGCAATGAAATTAACAAGTACATCATTTTTGCTGACAGTTCAGTTTTAATAAAAACTGGTTTGGCTCCAAATTAAGCTTCAAAAAGAGCTATAGTCCCTTCCCAATTAAAAATAAAACAAGGCCAAATTCTTGCCTCATTGGCAGACTTTTAGCCATGTTTTACCAAGATGACCCCTTGTCTGGCAAAATGCAGTGAAAAAAATTGTAGAAATGACCTAGTTTGATCAGAAGGCTAGTGTGTTTGTGTGTGTGCCCTTCTTAGAAAGGTTTCAAAAGACAGGCAAAATTTTCTTGTGGGGGTCATCTTGTTATAGACAACAATGTTTTACAGAAGAATAAAGTAAGTGTAGCAAGGTACACAATAGTTAATGGTGGAGCGTGTTATCTGAAAGAACAGATTCGGGGGAGGGGGGAATGAAAGTAGCTCTGTTGGTCCATTAGACAAAAACAAAAATCAGTAGTGTAATGCCTTCCCATAGGGCTGAGAAAATTAGTAATGAGCAAGCTTTTTAATTCTCTAGAACTCTTAGTCAGGGTATGTTCAAGCTATATTTAGGTTTTAAAAGAAAAGAATAGGAGCAGGAGGAGACAGAACTGTTTTAGACCATGATAAACCATGACAACTGCTTTTCATTCTAGGAATATGTGAGACTTTTGTAGGGTCCACATTTTAAAATGTCTGGATTCAGACTTCCCAGACTAAATGTGTGCATCAGAACATACTTATACTTTGGATTATGCATTCCTCTGAATTTTGTAATATAGTTCTCTGCTAAAAAGGTGTAGGGAGAGCAAGAAAAACAATGCAAGACAATATTACTATGGACAACTATAGAAAAATGCCAAAACATTTTAAGGAGAAATTCAATACAAAAATGTGTTTTTAGAGAATATTGTTCCAAAAGAAATACAATGTCTGTGGATTTTTAAAAACGATGTGTGTGTGTGTGTGTGTGTGTGTGTGTGTATATATATATATATATATATATATATATATATATATATATATATAGAAATGGAGGGGGGCAGACTTACAATTGAACATATGTAAAGTCTAAGTGGAGTGGAAATACACCAGGAGTTGGCCATGTGCAACTGATTTTGACAGATCATTGTTTCAGCAGAAAGGAAAAGGTATATTTTCATAATGCCGTACTAAGAGAGGTGACTTGAGAGAGTGATGTGGGACTTGATCACAGTAAAAGAATCAATTATAAAGCCAAGATTTCAGGCTTTGATGACCAAGTGTATTGTAATTTGGTCGATATATCTAAAGCATAATCAAGAGAGGAAGGCTTTTCTAGTTAAACAAAAGAGGGACAGGTCACTCTTGACCGTATTGAGGTTGAAATGATTATGAAACCAGCCCTATTTTGAGTTGCAGGGCTATAGCACATGAATTGGAAGTGAATGTTAGATGAGAGAATAGAATGGTCTCACTCATATCTTAAATGCAAAATAACCACTGTTGAGGTGTTCATCCTATCTTCAAATGTCTTCCTCTTATGGGTTTATATACATATTGGTCGACAGAATCACAAACACTTTATCAGAGTGTCATAAAGTATATAATCATTCCATCCTGGCTGCTCACAAAAACAAGACCCCTTGCTCAAATGCTTGTAAGTCTTGCTCTTCATACATCAAGCCAGATAGTGACTAAGCTATCAACTCAAAAGCCCTTGGCAACAACACGGGGGCTACAGATGTTCTTGCCTTCACCCGCACCATGACAGGCTCCACTGCTCCTCTGACCAATACTGACATTGACCTCTCCTCCTTTCTGGATGCAGGATGAGTTGCTTGGGTGATGACTGGCTTGTGGGCAAGCAATTAGGGACAGGGAGCGAGATACAACCTCTGTTTTCCTGCTCTTACTTCATGAAGGTGGGGAGTGCATTTTGATGGTGCAACAGAGGACAGTAATTTGTTCCCACCTCAGGCTGTGAGAGAGTTTTGGCCACTCTTGGACAAGTATGGCAAAGCTGAAGCACAACTAATTGCCTTTGAGCAGTTGTATATGCATTAGCTAGGTCACTGGGCAGAGTGAAGCAGCTGCCTCAGGCAGTGGGTGCTAGTGAGCAGAAGTGAGGGGTTAGACCACAGGGCTAATGTTGCACAGCCTGTCCCTGCCCCCGATATTTATTTGACAATTATTTGAATAAATAAAAATTCAAAATTTATTATGTTAAAACATAATTAAACAAACCATAATGTTAAAAAGACAATTGAATCAAAACCAGTTTAAAAGCATATTGACTGGGGAAAAAGGAAAGCATCCATGCATTAAAAGTTGCTTTCTACACAAGAAGCCCACTTGCATAGAAAGGGTTTTGCTTTTGTGCAGGACAGCAAGGAGGAGTAAGCCTAACTGTATGGCCCATGAGCAGCCACTGAGAATGTCCTAAACTACCCTGATGCCCTCAAGTACAATGTAGGAGGACACTCTCCCATTGTGTAGTAAGATTCACCTCCCAATCCTTCTGTACTCAAAATGGGGAGTGGGAATGGTGGCACCACCTCACCCATCACCTCAAGCAGCATAATGTCTCAAGCTGGTCCCGGCAAATATTTCATTCCATTCTGTCAAGCCCACCTTGAATTATCTGCATGAAATTTCTCGTACTCCAGTGTTTGCATTGTCAATAGCCCTAAGCAGTACAGTACATTTCACCAGGGTTTGTGGGAAGCAAAAGGTGTTACTCTAGTGTGAAGAAAGATATTTTTAACTGAATAAACAGCAGGAACAAATTGACAGCATTGTACATCTCAGCTGTTCTTTAAGGTGTTACAAAAAACACAAGTAATATTCCTTGTGTCTGCAAAAACTGGATGTTGCTGCTGTTGCTAAATGAGACCATAATCTTCTTTCAGTCTGTGGAAGAAGATGTACTGAATTTTTTGCCCCCCCCCCCCCTTTTTTTTTAAAGATAAAATACTATTGAGCAGAAAGACAGGGATGTCTGAGTGGCTGTAATGGGTGCGTGGAAGCACACATCTTTTCTTCTGGCACAGAAGCAGACTAACCTGATCTGCACTTCCCAATTTTTTTTTCATATGGTGTAATTTTGTTGTTAGCTGTCCTCGAGATGGTGATCCTGTGGATGCGACATCTGCAAGAGTCCCTATCCTCCATCTCTCTGTTCAGGTCCTGTGGACTCATGCCTGTGTCCTCCCTAATAGATTCCAGCATGTGGCCTTCCTCTTTTCCAGCTGCCCTCCACCTTTCTTAGAATCATTGTCTTTTCTAATTATTTGTTTTTCTTCATGACATGGCCAAAATACAAAAGCCTCAATTTGGTCATCTTGCCCTCCAGAGAGAGTTCAGGCTTGATCTGTTCTAGAATCCATTTGTTTGTTTTCTTGACTGTCCATGGTATTCTTCGTACTCTTCCCCAGCACCACATTTCAAATGAACTGATTTTCTTCCTATCGGCTTTTTTCACTGTCCAGCTCTCACATCCATGCATGGTGATAGTAAATACCATGGCTTGGACAATCCTCACTTTGGTGTTCAGAGTCATGCCCTTACATTTTATTATCTTGTGCAGTTCTTTGGTGCAACAGTCCCCATCATTTCATTCTCTTTTCTTCCAAAGTCCTCCATTGAAGCTGTGGCTTTTAAAAACATGGGACACCTGGAGTCTCCTCCCCACCCCATGACATTTTCTATTATTTATTATGCAGATCATGGAGAAGTTAACTATCTCTCCTCATGCTAACATCACACTCAGAAGCATTACTTTCAAAACTGCTTTATAGATAGGAAAGAAGTTAAATTTCCTTAGATTATTTGTACAGAATGTACTACCCTTTCTTTTCCCCCTCTAAAGCTGTGCCTGTAGGAGATGTAGATATTCAACAGCTTTTTGAGCAAGGGTTTCACTAAAACTGGGATCTTTCTTTGCAGATCTAAATTTAACTGACAGCATTTGTGCTCTGTTTTATGCCCCCATCCTATCTGCAAAACAGGGGCAATGGTTTTGCATGGACTCAGTGTTTAGATTGGAGTTCCTGTACTGGGAAGAAGGTGGGGTATAAATAAACATAAACATAACAACAACAACAATAGGATTGCTGTAAGGATTATTGAGCTAGTGGAAACAAAATGCTTTGTATGCTCAAAAATCCTTTTAAAATGTGAAATATTACTCTTAGCATTGTTACTGTATAATAGCAATGACGCTATTAAATAGTGACTGTGCAGAATACTTTCCTGTATTGTGTTCAACACAGAAAGCAGTCTGAGAATCAGTTGCCACTGAACATGTGCAAAAGGCAGCCACCACTAACATTAAACTACTTTCTTTAAAAAGAAAAAAAGACACCAGTTGACAGTCTTACACATGTCTTATAAAAACAAAACAAAGCAAACAAACAAACAAAAGCTTGCCATACAACCAAGGAAAGGAAGGCAGGCAGCATGTAGTAGGAATGTGAATTCTCCCTCCCTTTACCTAGGTACATGCACATGTTCATGTACTTGCAGACTGAACCAGGCAAGTTTCAGTCATCAGCTGGTTTTGTTCCTGTAGAGGAAAGCCCTGAAGTGAAAGGGTTGTTAGCCTGGTTCTCCACAACAAAATGAGTCCAGAATATAATCATTAGATGAGAAATTACTAAAATCACAATGCACCTGCCACCCCCTCGAAAGACTCCAGATGCTTTCCATACAGTCCTGTGGGGGGCACACATGCCTTTCAGACCTAAAAGACTCAGCATTCTGAAAAGGCTGTGATTACTCAAGGGCCTTGGCCTCTCAAAGAGATCTTCCCCACTCTGTTCCCATTCCATTGCTATACTCACTTTATCCTTGTTTTCCATCCCACCCCCCTACACCTACACCTACACACACACACAGCTTTTATCTGGGTCCTAAAAAGTTTTCTTTCCCCTTCTAGGCTGCCTTACATTCCTCCAGTCCTAATACATATTATCTAGAGGCAGAAGGCCTCATGTTTTACTGAATCTAACAAAGGAAGATGCATTCTCCCCAAAGAATTTTAGAGACCCAATTCTCTAAATCATATGTTTAGCTTCATCATTAACTGGGGTAAGAAGTGCTCTAGGTGAACTCACTGGAGAAATTGGCCTAATTCATGAATTAAAAAATTAATTAATGTGTTAGTTCCAGGTTCTCATTGTTCTCATTCACCAAGGAATAGAGAAAACATAGGGTTAAATGGCATGACGGATAACATATTGTACATTTAATCACCACTTGACCTTACTGTTTACATGTTTTCCTCTATGTATGTGAG
Source organism: Sceloporus undulatus (assembly GCF_019175285.1). Lineage (NCBI taxonomy): Eukaryota > Metazoa > Chordata > Lepidosauria > Squamata > Phrynosomatidae > Sceloporus > Sceloporus undulatus. The sequence goes on along the minus strand of NC_056525.1, from coordinate 136,889,298 downwards.
TCTGCGCCATCAAGTTGTTTGTCAGTTTATAGCGATCCCATTAATTTCATAAGGTTTTCTTAGGCAAGGAATACTTGGAGGTGGTTTTGCCAGTTCCTTTCTCTGAAATGTAGCTACAGAACCTAGAACCTATAGGTATTTGTTGGCAGTCTTCAGGGCCGACCGTGCTTAATTCCCAATATTAGATAGGCCTTTAGGGGTTTTAAGGTGTTTTGCTCTATACCCATATATATACCTGCCAGCCTGGGGGTATCCCTATAATTCTGGAAAGCTTATGCCATGACATATTTGTTAGTCAAAGGACTAATAAGACATGACGAAATGGCTAGAGTTAATGCCATTACGAGATTGATTGACTCATTGATTAATGTGGAGGAAAGAGATAGGAGACAAAGTACATCAAAGTTACATAAGTTTCTTTTTAAAAAATCCAAACTAAACTAATCTTAGGTATTTGCCCCAACGTGTTTGGTAGCAACAGAGGCAAAGAGCAAAAGGAGGTATAAAGGGAAAAGGGGTGAGTATACTGTATATAAATACATTTACTTCTTCTTAGGCTTTGCTTTGGCTGGGAATCACAGCTTTTGATAAACATTACTGTCATTTAAACAACATTTGTTTTTTGTTTTTTTAAAATAATCCCTTTCTGATTCTGATGGTTTTCTGCTTTTCCCTCTTTGAAGGTAATACAGGGTTCAAATTCACCAAGAAGACAGGGTAACACAAACCAAGGTAGAATCAACAGAACATGAATAGAAATATTCTATTTCCATCACCACCTGAAGAGTATAATGAACCACATACCTCAAGTGCGCAGGTAACCACAATCATCTCCGAGAACAAGCAACCAGCACAGCCAGCAGAATCCCCAAGTATCACATCCAGCATCCGGAATGACACCGAGCCTCCTGGATCAATGGATAACAGAAGCCTGGAGGATGGTATCTATCTCAGCAATGCAAACAGACATAAGGGAACAGTGGCAGGCGCTTGGAGGGAGACTGAGATGCAGAAGGAAAAAGGATGGCAAGAACAATCAGGAAGTACAGGGGACGGCATCAGCAGTCTGGTATTCACAAATGGCTTGCACACTGAGACTGAGTCTGAGCCTGGCAAAGAAAGGGATGACAAGGGGGGAGCAAAACGACAGGCTCAAATCACTCCAAGGACGGGCAGTGCTGATTTGGAAGAGAGACTCTTGAAAAACAAGTTGCTGTTCAGTGAGCCGCTCAGCAAAGCAGGTTTCCAGTCACACCGTGATGTTTCAGAGCTGCTTGATCCTGAGGATGGAGAAGACCAGATAAGGTAATAGAATGGCAGAAAAAAATGGCAATGCCTTGCATGCCTTTCAGTTGCACCTTAAAGCCTTTGAGCTTGGGTTTACACTTGGGAATGTCACCCCCAAAGCAAGATTTTGACAGCTACCACTTGTTCATCTCCCCTTCCCCATGTAAAGGCTTTTAACTGAAAGGGCTTCCAGAGAAACGTAACAGCATTGTGTTGTGTTGGCTGATTTATATCGCACCTATTTCCCAATGCTGGGACTCAAAGGGGCCCAGGTGATGTGCCTTCTCCCTATAATGCAGGAACTCTAAGGCAAACCAGTGTCCCTGAGGAATGGGAGACTGATTCAGGCTCCTCAGTTAAGCCTGCTTGAAGATTTAGAGATGATGAAGTCTCTTTAGCAAACATATTCAAAAGCATAGCCAGAGGAGTTTGAAGACTATGCCATAAGAGTTTTTCATATCTCAAAGAGTCTTGCTTTTTTGTCAAATATTTCTCATTTGGGCACTATTTATTTAAGTAGTCATATATCTTAACCAAAATTATAAAATCTCCAAGTGGTTTATAATAAAATCACCTTAAGGAATTAAAAATTAAAAGAATAAAAATAATTTAAACACTCTAATATATACTAAACAGTTGATTTAAAAGATGAGCATTTTCAAAAACTATATGTTATTTGGTTCTATTTTTTCTATTCCATGTCATTTATATTCTACTCCAAAAGTTTCTGTTTTTCCTAAGAAAGTATGGTTCTTTAACTGTTTAATTTTGATAACTTACACTAAAAAGCATCTTCCCCGTTTATCATAAAAGCACCTAAGAAATAATACTCTTTTCATTTCCTCTGTTTTGCCCATGGTCTTCTAATGAACTACTTGAAAATGAACCAAAAGGCAATGGGAGTTTCAGGATATCCATGAGGTTTGAATCTAGCTGATAAGTGAGCATCACATTCCAGGCTCACATGTGTTTTAATGCAATAGCTTGAGTGTATCTTATGCTTTGCACTGCTACTATTTTGCTTTAACTCCCCACACATACCATAAAAGTCTGAAAAGAATGACATCCAACAAGTGTAATGTCTCTATTGTTCAGTTGTATCCTTCCTTTTCAGCTTCGCTGCTGCAGAAGCCAAGCTAAGTTACAGTGATGATGACAGGGATGATTTTGCATTTAAAGACATCAGGGATGGATTCAGTTCTACCTTTGAAAAAATTGTGGAATCTGACCTTATGAAGGGCACATACTACAGCAGTCTGGACTCCTTGGATGTGCTCTCACTGACAGATGAGACAGACAGCTGTGTTAGCTTTGAAGCTCCCCTCACGCCTCTTATTCAGCAACGAACTAAAGAAAGTTCTGAACTTTTAGAACAGAAACTCCTTGTTCATCGGAAAGACCTTCTGGAGCCCGTGTTGACTGATAAGGAGGAAGAGGCAATGGCCAAGGCTCTGGATAGTGAATTTGGGAGCCCACTGAAACATTCTATCACTAGCAGCCGGTCTGAGAATGTGCTCAGCAGGGCATCTCTCAAAAACATCCCTAACGGCTACCATGTTGAGAGGACAGAAGAAGATGCTACAAAGCTGATGAATTCAATCAGGTAAAATGCTTTTCTTGTACTACAGCTGTCAACCAATTTCAAATTTACCTTGGATTAACCATGTTTAAGCAATTAGCTGCTGCCGTATCATTGAAACTCAAGTATTGCATATTCATTATTACTATTTTTTATATCTTTAGTATATTTGATTATCAGTACTGCCTATTTTGTTTTATTTTGAATTATGTCTCTCTCTATCTATCTATCTCTGTTTTTTCTATTGTATTTTAGTACTCTATATATTAATAATTTATACCATATACTACTGAATAGTATGTCAATGTTTTATTCTGCAACTGTTTCTGAACCGCCACGTACATGGATGGTCCTATATAAATAAGTGATGATAATAAGAGTTAGTAGTAGTGGCAGTGGCATTTATAGCACTGATAGCCTTAATTGGTTCAAGGAGCCAATTAATCAATGAAAGATAGATTAATTAGTGGAAGAGAACTTTAAATTGAAAAGGTGCTTTTAATCAGTGCGACTATATGTTAATGGCCTAGTTTCTCGAGGCTACTTCATGCTTATGTGCAAGTGTCATCGTCTGTATTTCCTTTTCTTGCCCTTAATAAAGGTAATGTTTCATTCTGACATTGTTTGGTAGCTTTAGTTTATTAAACCCACTGTTTCTTAAATCCACCTTGAGTCCCATTATTCGGAGAAAGTGAGGCTATTAATGAAAATAATAAGAATAAGAAGAATATAATTGTTACCATATACCTCCATTTTATATTTAGAAAGTAAATTGTCTAAACATCCAGAATTTGGTAACTTATCAATATCCACATTTAACCAACAAATTGGTTAAAGGCAGATTATTAATCTACTAAAATGAAGCAAAAGCTTGGTAGCCCTAGTTATTCATATAGTGATATCAGATGCAATGTTAAGAAAAGAGGAAGGACTGAAATTATAGGGAAGCAAGGAGAGAAGAACAAAAGCAATCAAAAAGGTCAGGAAATAGTTGGGATCAGTGATCTTCCTAATGCACTGTCCCATGCTGTTCATTTAGTTTTAACCTCAGGGAAATTACCAGTATACTTCCAACAAGGCAAGAAGTTAAATTCATCTTTTTGAACTGGAGATACAGTGTTGTAAAGATGCAACTAGCACCAGCTGAACTCAGACATCATCAGCAGCAGCATAGATATTGGAGTTAAAGTGGCCAGAAATGGGGGTAATTTAAACCCCCTCCCTCACAATATTCAGGGAAATTCCTTCACCAAAGCTGGAAATTCCCATGGGAGAAAATCCCCCATTGGCAGCCAAGTCTAGGGTCCTTATTACATTAGTGAAATCCCATTCAGGAATGGGATTTAAGCTACTTTTAAAATTTTAAAAACCTGCAAATGCGGGAAGTTTATCACACGATGTCACTGTTAAAGTGAAATAACGTGAAAATAAACCTAAGGTAAAAGTGGAAAAAACAGCAGCTTTTTACTTTTTGGGAAGTTGTGAAAGTAACAAGCTGCTGTTTTTCTCCCTTTTACCTTAAGTTTATTTTCACGTTATTTCACTTTAACAGTCACATTGTGTGATAAACTTCCAGCATTTGCAGGTTTTTAAAAATTTAAATGTAGTTTAAATCCTATTTCTAAACGGGATTTCTCTAGTACGATAAGGACCATTGTCCAACTCACCAGGACAGAAAGATAAAGAATCCACACTGTTGTTTTCTCTTCATCCTCAGCTAACCTAGATGCACTCCTCCTCTGCCAATATGTCCCCTAGCAAAGTGTAATTCATTTGATATAAACCCAGAAGATGATTTCATTTGTGATTTAAACCTTGCTTTGTGCTGAAATATATGCAATAGACCTTTCTTAATAATACACACACACACACACACACACATACACAGTGGTGTGGTGAAAATACTTAAGTATGAGGGACACTCCTGTGTAATATGACAAATGCATGTTTGCCCAAATGTTCTTTTGGAGAAAACGAGTGGAAATAAGAGTGCTTGATGAATAGAAAGTGTGCTCCAGATCCAGTGGGATGTGGTGTGGAGTGGGCAATATCATAGCACTGCTTATAGTCTTCACAACTGCTAATATCAGGAAGGTGTGATAGTGGACTTTTGATGGCAGACAGCATCCACTTATATGATTTGGCAGTGAGAGCTTAGCCATTTCATGAGGTGCACAGTCTATTTTGGTTTTTAAATGAAGCCCAAGTACAATGTTGACTAATTGTGTAAGGGATATGAGCATTAGATATATTGAATATTAAGTAAATCGGGCACTGGCTATGTTATACAGTTGGCCCTCCACATTTGCAGCTTTGACTTTTGCAGATGTGATTATTTGCTGTTTTAATTAATATGTTCTCTCTGCTGAAAGTTGACCACAGAGTTGTGCTGAGAACCTAGAAGTTCCTAGAGAAAACACTTCTCTGGGCATTGGTAGGTCTTCCAGTATGATTGTATGATCAACTTCTGGCAGGTGTTGGCCATAAAGTTGCACCCGAAGACCTGGAGATTCCTAGAGAGGTGTTCTCTTAGGTAAAAAGAATAGGGTATTTTTTAATTTGCATTTTCCCCCCACATCCATTGGGGATCCTTCACCCCTAACCCCAGTGAATGTGGAGGGACCATTGTAGTACCTTGGAGGGATTGTATGGAGCTTGACTCACCATACTATAGGATGATGTCAAATATGCTTCATTAGTTTTTATCACTTTCGCTGAACCCTGCATCTGAACAAGGTTCAGATTTCAAAGTTTATCACCGCTACATAATAAGCATTAGAATTTGAAGAGTTTAACATGTTTAACATGTCAGTTGCAAACATCTGTATCCACTATACAATTCCATTCAAGTTTTAATGGGCTAAAGAAAAATTTGTAATGTAATAATTGCGTATACAGTCACCCCTCTGTTTCCGCCGACTTGAGATCCGCCCACAGCTGCACACAGGAACATACTCCTGTTCAAGCCAATAGGGCTTGAACATACTCACATTTCTGTTTTCAATGGTGTGTGTGTGTTCCGGAATGGATGCCTCACAAAAATGGAGGAGCGACTGTACATTTATGTATTTAACCTAAGTTAGAAAAGTTAACAGTAGTCTCTGGATAAACTTCAATATTTATGGTTTTATTTGACAAGAGATGTATTAACAATGTATCTTTTTGTAGGATTTTTCACTTTTTCATATTTATACTTTTTTTAGGCTTAGGGATTCTGGGAGTTGTAGTCCAAAAAAGTAACATTTCAAAAAGCACACTTCCAAATTCTCCAGAACTCTTAATCAGATTAGATGCACACACATAGCAAGTAAAATCAGTAGCAGAGGTAAAAACAGTGAAGCAGATAATTAAACCACCATACAGCTATAAAAATAAAATTAAAATAAATAATGGAAATATCTAACAGCATTAAAGCAGTTCTTAAAAAGTCTAGGAGCACTGAAAAGAGTACAACATATATTCCAGATGTTAGGGACAACGGGACTTAATGGTGACATGGTCACGTGCATGTACTGTCACAGGACAACAGGAGCTGTCCCTAATGGCGGTTTGGCCACTGGGGACAACATGGGCTTGCCATCCATGGATGCTTGAACCCGTGGATGGCAAATCCACAGATATCAAGGGCCGGCTGTGTAGGTAGGATGGGAGGAGGCCTTTTCAGGATCTTCTTCAGTGACCAATGCAGCCTCCTATTCTTCCACAGTTGCCCACCCCTGGTCTATGGAACTTTTTTCTTTCACAAAGAACCAACGTGTGATGAAGGCCAGAGTAGAATCCAGCTCAAGAAAATGGGTTAGATCCCAGGAGCTGTTACAGAGGCTTTGTAGAAGGAGAGCACATTTTAAAATGTTTCAGTGTGAATCAGAGTGTAGGTAGTAATAGAAGCTAATCTCTGACTAGGTACATAGTCAAGGTACATAGAAGCCAATCTCAGACTAGGTACATAGGCACCTCAAGTCTGCTTTTTCTCAACACATAGTGAGGTAAATAGAGCCAACGTGGTATAGTAATTTGTGTGTTGGACTATGACTTTGGAGACCAGGGTTTGAATCCACACTCGGCCATGGAAATCCACAGACTGACCTTCAGCAAGTTACACTGTCTCAGCCTCACAGGAAAGCAAAGGTAACACCTCCCCCCAGACAAATCTTGCCACAAAAACCCCATGATATGTTTGCCTTAGAGTTGCCATTAATTGGTAAAGACTTAAAGGCACACAACAGCAAAATACACATACTATACTTTAAAACTTTTCTCCACTGGGAGACAATCACCCAATTTCTTTCTGTCGCCACTTTAAAGAATTTAAGTGGGAAGTGATCATTTGCACTTGAAAGCTCTATTAACAGTTGACACATCATGTGCCCATTCTCTGTTGAAGACAAATTAGTATGAAAGTGCTCCTATACTGTGCATCTCTAGACAGAATAGGTCTTTGGTGGAGGAGGCTATTAAGCTGAGAACCTAGGAATCTCAACTAAAGGCCCATGACCTTCCTTTTTCCAAGGAAATGATGGTTGCTGATAATTTTAATTTTCTTTTGTACAGATTTGATTGAAGACACCCTGAAACTCTTAATTTATCCAAACTCTAAGTGGCACACACAGTAGTTTTATAAACTGGCCCTATATTCCAAACCTATATGTAGAATTGGAGTGTGTAGACTGGATATTTCACAAAGGGCAGAGGGGCTTTGTTTTGATGAGTTGCAGGAAAGGAAACCCCATATATCATCCTCCATCCCTCAAAATTGGGGATCTCCAACCTGTGAGAACATTACCTATGTTCACAGAGGACACATTAGATAAATAAAAACTTGTGGCAAAAGAAAAGGGAAAGGAAAGAAAGAGAACCTGAGGGTAAGTGCTTTGAAAAATATATGTTTTAACTGAGATGGCTAGAGGAAGGATTTTAGTTTAAGGTTTTGCAAGTGCTTGATAGGTCCACCATCCAATTCAGCTTCTCTTTATTGTGTTGTGTTCTTGCAGTGATACCAACATAAAAGATGCTCTTTCTGACTCTGACTCTGATATGGGAAGTACAGAACAACTTGACCAGGGAAGCACAGACACCCTCGTCAATGGCTGCAAGGCAGATGGTGAGGCTGCCAAGAGATTGGCCAAAAGATTATACCACCTTGAGGGATTCAAGCATTGTGACGTCGCGCGCCAGCTTGGGAAGAAGTAAGTGAAGCTGACATAAAACTAGCCCTGAGCCAAGTTTGGTGGGTTTTAGTTTCATAAGCTTGAGTCCCTGTTTCACAAACCAATTTTGGCCCTAGGTTTTTATTTATTTTGTTTGTTTGTTTGTTTTTTGGAGAATAGTGGGATCCAATTCAGATCAAATCAGTCACTCATTAAAGACAAAACCAAGACAGATCCGTGATTCCTATAGCCCTTTCAGACAACTTGCTGTTGGGGGGAACTAGAGCAATGCACCCTTATCCAGATCTGTTTGAATATTGCTGCCCACATGGAACATAAAGTGGGTAGAGATGCCTTGTGAAAGGGTGAATTGAAAATATTCACACTAGGATGCATATTCTCATCCACATCCTGATCCAATTGTGTTTACTGACTAAGCATGACCAGAAACAACCTTGGATGAAAGTCCTCTGTGCCACACTACTAGGCAGTGAAATGAAGAAAGAATTGGATTGGCAGGGTGATAAGGATATCTCAGCTCTTTCTGCCTCCTTTTGGACTGATGGCAGTGGGAAACTTTGGCCTAAATCCAGTTGCTAGAGGCAGCTAAAGTAGCCCCATTAAATCATTTGCTGAAAAACATATGTAACTATATTTCATTTAATGGGTCTATTTTAGATGGGACTAGAAATTGGATTTAAGCCTTTGTGTCTCCACAGTTACATCATGATATAGCCAAATGTATGTTGCTATTGTAGCACCATGACATCTTCATGTTCTCTTTGTTCTCTGGATATCACAAAGAAGAACTTGGGGGGGGGGGGGCATATCCAAGCACCAGCAGCAGACTGGAAAAACAGTGATTGAAAAGAGTTGTGTAAAAAAATTCCAGAACAGTGAAATGCAGAAATTCATCCCCACCCCAGATATTTTCACATTGAACAGGGGCTGAGATTAATCCTTCTTTCCAAAACCATGATGACTCTTTTCTTTCATATCTTCTCCACTATGTGCAACATCTTCTGGGTTTTGGTTATGGGACCCCTTGTGGATACCAAAATCCATAGATGTTCAAGTCCGTTTATATACAATGGCAGAATAAAATTGTGTCCCTTATATAAAATGGCAAAATTAAGGTTTGGTTTTTGAAAAATATATATACAGTATATTCAAGCCATGAATGGTTGAATCCATGGATTCTGAGGACCAACTGTACTTAGTGCAAAAAATAACAAACAAACAAACAACCTGGGAATGTCAATGGGAGATTGTTTTTTTTTACTGAGTACACCTGCGGTACAAATGGAAGATGTGGAAAATTCTGGAGAAGGAAGTCACCATTAGGGCAGGAAAGATTAAACATCCTCTCCCTGTGCCATATATCCAATCCAATCCAATGTATTTTTCAGTGAAGAAAAAACAAAACAAAAATAGAGTTGAATCCAAGGTGTTTCACATAGGATCTTTTGAAATTACTATACGATTTTAGTTTCATTGATTTCAGTGGGAACTACGTGTAACTTTCTTAATCTGGATCTGACAGATACACTGTGTATTTAACATATTGTATAGTTTGCCATGCTATTGTTGGACAAGGAAAATGTATATCTGAAGTTAAATGGGGCAGTTTCAATATATCCACATAATAAAGTAGAACACACACTCCTTAGAGAAGGAGACATCCATGAATTTAAAGCTTCAGGTCCCTGAACAGCATGAAAATAGCTTTGTTATAGCCTCCCTAAAGGCATATTGGCCTCATTTGCAGAAAATGGCATGTTGTGAAGGAAAAGTTGATTTCCTAGGTGACTGTATCCCAGCAATATTATATTCCTTGTACTGTGTTGTTTAATTTTAATATTTATTGAATCTTTTTTGTCAATATTAAAAGTAGGGAACAGACAATACTAAAAGAGTCTTACCCACCTTCCCTGGATATTTCACACTTTTCCCATATCAATATCTAGCCAAGAGGAAGAGAAAAAGAAAGTGGAAGTGGAAGGAGGGGACCAAGGCCATTTGTGCCTGGAAAGGAATATGGTTTAGTCATAAAATTTACTGAGGTTAGGGCAAGCCTTCAAATCTAAATTATTCTAAACTCTCCCTTTCAGCATCTAGGAGAGAATCACATCTTAAATATCTAGGGTTCCCAGATCTTAGGGCCTGGCCTCAAGTCTCCAGTTTTCATAGGTTAGTTTTAAATCTCAAAATTCTGCAGTTTTGGCAGGTTCAGGCCTGCCAAAAGAGGAAAGGATTGTCTACAAATCTCCAACTAAGCTATTAGAGCAACAGCTTGCTACACTTTGCAAAGTTTGATTGATTTATTGCTGCAATTTACAAAGGCTCTCCGGGGGCCATTCTATTTACGTACTTCCCAACTTCCCTCTGAGTCATTGTGGTGCCAAGTTTGCCCTCTGCTGTACTTCTACTTTCTGGCTAGAACATGTAGCCTAGATTAAATGTTCCTTATCCCATCTCCCTAAACAAGTGAGAAAGAATAAAAATCTCATCTCACCTTGATCTAAGAACAGCCCCTTTAGCTATGATTTCTGCCTCAACTTCCAACCAGGAAAATTTGTTCTGTGTTAGTTTGTGTGTTTCAATAACAAGCTGTGAAAAGTGGTGGTTGGTACTTAATGACAGTGTTGTGGAGCAATCATGGAGGGCTGTCTCTAAGTCTTGGGGTTTAGTTGGAAACCCCAGGGCCTGGAACAATCATGGGCTGGCACCCCTATAAATATCATTACGCTCAGGATTTTAATTTTTTTAAAAAAATCTATTTAGGTCCTCCAATATGGTTGTCATATTGCCTGATTGGCTGGATTTCATCTAGCATGTAGCTGCCATGCCATCAGATGCCTCTTCATGCCTTAATTGACCTGGATTTTTTAAGAATTAGTTGCTCCTGGCCTTTAGTATTTTTATAACTGTGGCTGATATTCAGAGATCAAGAGTAGAGATGAGCAAAGAGTTACACACCATTGTGTGAAGAAGAACATCCTGATTCACTTTGGGGCTGAATGACGGGCAGGAAGGAGCAGGTAGAAGCCTCTCTGAACCTGATCATTCTGGGGCAGCAGTGAACACAGACTGCAGCCTCAAGGGCATCTCTTCCCATGGCCCCAAATAGGAGTGGGAAAGATCCACTCCTTTTGGGTCTAAATTTGGGCCGCCTTAGGTGGCCCTAGTGCAGCTCCAGAGTCATGTGAATGACGCACCACTGGAGCAGCTGGAAGCCGCCCCCCCAATCTGCCCATCTGTTTCGGGCCTTTGAATCCTTTTTACAAAAACCTTTCTGATGAAAAGGTGATTGCTGCCAATAGAAAATAGAGTGGACCCTTGTTATATGCTGGGGTTTGGTTCCAAGATCTCCCATGGATAACAAAATCCGTGGATGCTCAAATCCCATTAAATATAATGACATAGCAAAATGGTGTCCCTTTATAAAAAATGGAAAATTAAGGTTTGATATTTGAAATTTATACTTTTTTTTGAACATTTTCAAACTGTGGATGCTTGAATCCGTGTATAAAAAAATCTGTGTATAAGAAAGGCCAACTGTACAGAGAGAAAAAAGTCAGTGCACTATAAATTGGGTAGCAGCATATTAATGCCATAAGAAATTACTACAGGTGTTTCTAATCCAGGTCTTATTCCTTGAAAAAGTTTTTCTGAGTTTAAAAAAAAAAAAAGTTTGGTCAATGCCAATATGGGGCATTCTTATTATATCAATACCAAAGTGACACTGCGGCTGAGAGGGAATGTAGTATTATGCCTGCCATGCAAAGTAGCCTCATCTTGTTCTATTTACATGGAAAGGAAAGGAATTGAGAAGAGTGTATGGCAACCCTGCAGTATAGTGCAACATTGGCATCTAATCTGGCATGCAGAGTGCCTTAGAAGAATGTAAATGGGGAGATATTAAATTGATTGTCACAACAGTTCTAGGCCCTGTTTGGGCAGTGCGATTAATTACCCCCATATGCCTGTTGGGGAGGAGTAGACTGGGACAACTGTGGTCACAGGATAGATGGATTTCAATTTCAAATAGCCTGAAGGGAAATTCTTGATTACTTGCCCTTTTCTGGCAATCAGCTTCTCCCTAGCAAGCAATAATTACTGAACCAATTATTTTAGCCACCATTTACTTACCTGAAACTACACAGACATTGCAGTTTTCCTCTGCAAGTACTATAAGACGATACTGTTTAAAGACCCATAGCCATGTTAGTCTGGATCAGTATGCAAGGGGATCTTGCTGTACTTTTGAAACTAACTGTGAAAAGCACTTAATGCATCTGATGAAGTAGACAAGTCTACAAAAGCCTATGCTACAAGCTTCTTTCTCTCAAAGGTGCTGCAAGAGCCCTTCGCATAATCATACTATATAGCAGTCCTTAAACTAGACAGTGTTTCACTCTTGTTTTATCCATCCTCTAAAAACATTTGTGTTTCTTTCACAGGGTGGACTTATTAGAGGGTAGATCGTAGGAACTGTGGGGGAATCCATATGCAGATGGATACTCCTTGTAGCTGCAAATGCTTCTGCAACTTTTTAAAAAATTGCCCTTCTTTTATGTTAAATCATCACAGGTATTCACATTACAGTATTTGTCTGAGTTACAGTTCATGAAAGCTTCTGCTTAATAAACATGTTACTTTTTAGGGTTTTATTGTTAAATCAGCTTTATTTATGTAATATATTGCTTATCTGCCTTTCAAGATCCTAGTTTCCCCAGCCTGACTTACAATACAAAACAGCAAAATTAAATATTACCAAATTATAAAACCATTTTATAAGTCAAAATATATAACGAAATATAATATTGTTCAAAAATGTAGCAGCAGCAAATACAATAAAACCCTTTCAGTTAAAGGCCAGATAAAATGGGTACTGTTTGTCTTAAAAGCAATTTGAGTGAGCTAGACAAAAATCTTGGAAAGAAATGTCATAGTAGCACTCCTATACTTTGCATCTCTAGACAGAATAGGTCTTTGGTGGAAGAAACTACTAAGCTGAGAACCTGGAAATCTCAACTAAAGGCCCATGGCCTTCCTTTTTCCAAGGTACCATCATTGAGGTGCCATCATTGAGAAACTTTTTTTTTCTATTGCCTACCTACTCAAAATAGTAGGCAAGCAGGTTGGGTATACGCAAGACTATACACTGTCCAGATAACTTTGGTTACTGGCCAGTGTTCCAGGCTGAACACTATTTGGATATTTGATTTGCAAAATTTAAGTCCTTGAAGCCAGTGTATTGGAATATTAAAAAGAAATATATGCCTTGATAGAGTAAAAAGTGTCAGACAGCAAAATATTGAAAGTGCAGGCTTATCATCTAGTTTAGGGCATTCAGCCACCTAACCAAAACTGGAAAGACAGAGAAAACAATAAATAAGTGTTCAAAGTATATAGGTATACTCCATTGGTGCCATAGACTTAGGCTGATGGAATCATCTGTTGTCAGCCAGCCAGCATAGCAATGGTCAGTTATTGGTCCTTTAGTGGCCTCACATAAACAGCCAGTGAAATTCATTTCACACTGGAGAGGAAGATTTTTGTTGACATTAATGAGGCTCGTGTCTGATTGGATAGATAGATGCTGGGAATAATATAAAAGCAGAAGCCTATGAGCAGCAAGATACCAGGTTTGCTTTTAGCAAAGTTGGTCCAAGCTTTTGGCTGTTGCTTTATAAATAGCTGACAACCTGAACTCCTAGAGTGGTATGCAGTATTCATATCTTGATGTTTTGATTAACTGATATATAAACAAAAGCCAGTGTGGAAATAGACTGTGATATACAATCTAGGAAGTTAGTTATAACTCTTGTGTCATAGTCCTGAAAGAGGTGGAAATACTTTATATATAGTGCAGTATCTTGACACACTTGTACAAAGTGAGCCTAGATTGAACAAGGTCTATGTAAGCTGAACTACACAAGTGATAGGACTCAGTTCTGCTGTTCAAATCAGTGGTGTTTTAAAGGGTTTAACTCACATCCAGGGTGAGCACGTTTCGGCACTTGCATTGCTGTATGAGCTCAGATTCGTCTTCAATGCTTTGTCAAATGAGATTCTGTTGTGAAGGGTATGCCCAAGTGGACTTACTAAAACCTCTTTATTTGCAGTAATGAATTTAGCAAATTGGTAGCTGAAGAATATCTTCGTTTCTTTGACTTCACTGGGCTGACCTTGGATAAAGCACTCAGGTGAGCTGCAAGGGCAGGGATCTCAAACGCATGAGTAATAGGTAAGGCCCCATGCTTTTAATTTCCGTTAGACACCATGCATACATTTCTCATGTTTCTAGAGTTTTCCAAAGATCAAATATTTTCAACTTGTTTGCACATTGCTCTTATGTCTGCATTCTTCTTTATGCACATTTGTTTTCTCTGAATCCTCCTTCAGATCAGCTTATTAACTGTTGTGATCATGGACCTCATTGCAACTACAGAAAAAGACTGGTGGGGAGAGAAAGAGATGGTTCACAGTGTTACAGCATTTTGTAGTAGTTTTGATGCCAGAAGTGCATTGCTCCTCTGTATACTGGATGACTTGTGTTCCATATGGAGGCTGACGCAGTCCGAGCGGCTTAGTAGAAGCACCAGCCATGACTCCCATGTCATCTCACTGAAATAACTATTCCCAGAGGCTATACAGCTAGGGCTGCATATCCCTGTAGTTCTTTGGAGAATCTTCAGGCCCTAATGAAAATATTGCATGTAAATAGCTGAGAGAGGGGATTGTTTAGGAAAGCAGGGGAATAATTTTCCATGCTGAAGTGGTAGAATGGAGAGTACTTCAACCTTGAAAGTTCTGTCACCCATGAGGACAGGTTAGCCGTCATAAATATATGTCTGGATCAGAGCTGGAGAAAGTTACTTTTGGGGAGGACTACAGCCTCCAGAATTCCTCAAGGCAGCACAGCCATTTTCTAAGCTCTAGTCTAGGAGCTCAATATAGTTAGACTTGTAAGGTAGTAGAGAGGGCTGAGAACTTTTAATGTCCTTCCCTCGACTGTCAATCCCAGGAACCCATAGGATGTCATCATGGCAAATAAAGAGGAATCATAGTGCAATAACTGTGTTATTTTGAAAGGTCCCTGGGTTCCCATGGGAGAGGGGAGTTTAAGGATGCAGCTGAGGATGAGGGGCTAACCACACCTCCGTGCCTCCTTCTCCACTAGAAACGGTCCCTCCTGAAGTGATTTTGCTCTTTCCAAAACAAGTTGTGTGTGTTTATCTATAACACTCAACTAGGCTCTGTATTTTTTAGACATCTACAGCTTACATTTAAAACATCCTATCTGTTTGGCTGAGCACATTTCTTTTTCTCATCTGGTTACCTCTGCTCTGCACACATTTCTCTTATAACATTCTCTGTATACTATGTACTTTATTCTTTGCTTGGTCCAAATTTTTACTTTTACACATTGTGTAATGTAATCACGCATTACCCCCGCTGAAGTGAGAAATGAAAGCATTTTTACAGCTGGAAATAGCAGTGGATATTGTGTTGTTGTTGCTGCTGCTGTTGTTAATTGACAAATGTTTTTTTCATGCTTCAGTCATAACAGTGAGGGAAACACACAGCCACTAAATGCAATAGACTGTCACTTAAATTGTTGGGGAACTTCAACTCGTCATAGAGCAAGCACCAACCAATGGCAAAATGTTACTGGGTATGCATCCCACAATTCCAGATGCCTGAATGCCATTTAGGATATTAACCTATGAAGCCCTAAAAAGTGCAGGGCCAATATATAATGAATACATCTTTCTCGCATCCCATTGTAATATCTGCGATCCACCGATAAGGATTTCTTCATTAATTGGTCTTTGCAACAGACCAAGATAGTGTTCTCATGAAGAGAGACACCCTGTCACTGGAAACTCA